>NW_005333231.1:0-321 GCF_000412655.1 Myotis brandtii | reverse complement strand
AGAGGCCCGGTGCACGAAATTCATGCACTCAGGGTGGGGGAGTCCTTCAGCCTGGCCTGCGCCCTCTTGCAGTCTGGGAGCCCCGCGATTGACCACCCCACAGAGGGAGGCCCTGCCCACCACCTCTGGCCGGGTAGTCTGGGCCTCCCTCTTTGGGGCAATCGCAGAGCCCCCGGCTGGTGGCTTGGGCCTCCCTATGCAAGGCAATCGTGGGGCGATGGCGGGGACCCCAACCAATCGCATCGCACCCGTCTTGGCGGTGACAGTCAGTGCTGGGTCGCCGAGGCGCCTGTGACTCAGGAGAGACCGAGAGGTCAGCAG
>NW_005333230.1:0-399 GCF_000412655.1 Myotis brandtii | reverse complement strand
CACACACACACACACACACACACACACACAATATAGGAGTAGAATTGCTGGGTCATATTGTAATTCTAAGTTTAGTTTATTAAAGAACCTCCAAACTATTTTCCACAGTGGCTGTGCCATTTTACATCTCACCAGGAATATATGAGGGTTCCAGTTTCTCCATATGCTGGTCAACACTTGTTATTTTTCTTTCTTTTTAAAATTATGGCTAGGTAGTGGGTGTAACGTGGTATCTTATTATTTAAATTTGCATTTGCCTAATGACTAATAATGTTGAGCATCTTTTCATGTGCTTGTTGGCCCTTTGTATATCTTCTTTTCAGAAATGTCTATTCAACTTCTTTGCCATTTTAAATTGACTTTTTGTTGTTGCATTGAAAGAGTTCTTTCTATATTCTA
>NW_005333229.1:0-310 GCF_000412655.1 Myotis brandtii | reverse complement strand
GACCACCAGGGGGTGGTGTGGAACATGGCAGGCTTTGCGATGGGGCAGTCAGCTGGGGGAAGGGAGGCCCCAGCTGGCAGCCGCTAGGGACCCTCCCCATGCATGAATTTCATGCACTGGGCCTCTAGTTTATTATAAGGAAAAACAGTTGGCCAGAGAGATTAAATGCCCGAAGACAGGAGTCCCTAACTTGAATGCTTTCAAAGAACCAGGGAGATCACAAAGGGTAAGACAACAGGTAGTGGAGAGGTCTGTGCCTAAAGTGAACATATGGAATAAAAGTGTTAAAATTCAATTTTAAATGACTTTC
>NW_005333228.1:0-296 GCF_000412655.1 Myotis brandtii | reverse complement strand
GGGCAGCTTGTCTCTCTCCCAAACTGCAGGCACAGCCATTGGTGCCCGCGACCATGGGGCGGGTGGCTTGTCCCTCTCCTGGGCTGCAGGCACAGGTGCAGCCACTGGCTCCCAGGACTGCGGGGCAGGCAGCTTGTCCCTCTCCCTGGCCGCAGCCTGGATGGTCCCCATTCCTCTCTCACAAGCTCATTTGTGC
The DNA here is from genome assembly GCF_000412655.1 of Myotis brandtii. Taxonomy (NCBI): domain Eukaryota; kingdom Metazoa; phylum Chordata; class Mammalia; order Chiroptera; family Vespertilionidae; genus Myotis; species Myotis brandtii. The sequence goes on along the minus strand of NW_005333228.1, from coordinate 100 downwards.
CTGGCTGGTCCCCATTCCTCTCTCCCCAGTGTTGAGTGTCTGGGCCGTAACTACGTGACGGCATGAGGGCGTGATAACCATTTGCATATTAGCTCTTTAT
>NW_005333227.1:0-220 GCF_000412655.1 Myotis brandtii | reverse complement strand
CAACACTCTATCTACTGAGCCAAACCAGCTAGGGCTATATTTCCATTCATATTATAACTAGAGTCCCAGTGCACAAAATTCATGCACAGGGTGGGGGTCCCCTCAGCCCCGCCTGCACCCTCTCCAATCCGGGACCCCTCAGGAGATCTCCGACTGCCAATTTAGGCCCGATCCTGGCAGTCGGACATCCGTCTCACAATCTGGGACCACTGGCTCCTAA
>NW_005333226.1:0-251 GCF_000412655.1 Myotis brandtii | reverse complement strand
CTAAAAATCAATGGGAAAATATCCATGGGTGAGGATTGAAAATAAAAATAAAAATAAAAATAAAAAGCTCTTCTATGCATATACCCAGCCAGGGCCCGGGCCAGGGAGGAGCCTGCCACCGAGGTACGTGCCCTTGACCGGAGTCGAACCCGGGACCCTTCGGTCTGCAGGCCGAGGCTGTATCCACTGAGCCAAACCGGCCAGGGCGCTTCTGATTTTTTAAAATATATTTTTATTGATTGCAGAGAGGA
>NW_005333225.1:0-349 GCF_000412655.1 Myotis brandtii | reverse complement strand
AAAGGAAGATAAACTACCCAATCAAAAAATGGGCAACGGACTTAGTTTTTGAAAGAAGACAGAAGGAAGGCCAAGAGACATATGAAAACATGCTCAAAGCCACTAATTATCTGAGAGACGAAAATCAAAACGACAATGCAGTACTATCTCACACCTGTCAGAATGGCTATCATCAACAAATCAACAAAGGACAAGTGCAGATGAGGATGTGAAGAAAGGAACCCTCATGCACTGTTGGTGGGAATGCAGACTGGTGCAGCCACTATGAAGTTTCCTCAAAAAACTGAAAATGGAACTTCATTTGACCCAGTTATTCCACTTCTAAGAATATATCCCAAGAAACTAGAAA
>NW_005333224.1:0-255 GCF_000412655.1 Myotis brandtii | reverse complement strand
ATGAAAGTAGTCCTGAGAGGGAAGTTTATAGCTCTACTGGCTTACCTCAAAAAAACAAGAAAAAATGGTAGTAAATCATCTAACTTTACAACTTAAAGAATTAGAAATAGAGCAAAAAGAAAAGCCCAAAGTGAGTAGACGGAAGGAGATAATAAAGATTAGAGCAGAAATAAATGACATAGAGAAAAAAAATATAAAACATTAATGAAACCAAGAGCTGGTTTTTTGAAAGAATAAACAAGATTGATGAACCTC
>NW_005333223.1:0-205 GCF_000412655.1 Myotis brandtii | reverse complement strand
GGCGACGGGCTTCCCGAAGCGTCAGCGAGTTGAAGGGTTGGATCATGGGTCCATCAGGGCCTCGCTTGATGGTGGTGTCAGTGTCCGGGGAGGAGTCAGCTGTGCCCTCTGGGTCGGCCGATATTTTTTTTTTCTCCATGTTTGAGGCCAAGCGTCTCTGCCTAGCTGTGGAATTGTGCTAGACAGAGATAGTTATGCATCAATT
>NW_005333222.1:0-320 GCF_000412655.1 Myotis brandtii | reverse complement strand
AGCGGTCATTATTTTGTTTTCTGCTTACACAGGAGCACATGTTCTTTGTGAGTTGCATATTTGGACATTACAGGGGGAAAAACCCTGTAGCCTCTCCAGAGAGACCCACTCTTAATTTTTTTCCGCTTTTTTCTTCTGTAATACAGATTCATAGAAGTGGACTTACACTGAACGTATTTTGTAGCCTTTCTTACCAGCACTTGACATTATATTGTCATACGTACTTCTCAAAACCATCTTTAAATGGTCACACAATCTCCTCTGAAGTTATCATACTATTAATTTTTTTCATCTATGCAAAACTGCTCTTTTGTACAGAG
>NW_005333221.1:0-834 GCF_000412655.1 Myotis brandtii | reverse complement strand
CAGCAGGAGTCAGCATGGAGCAGCATGGAGACAGCATCCAGAAAGCTCAGTAGTCAGACAAGATTCTGCATCCACCATTTCTTAGTTATTTCCCACAAGCAATCAATCCCCTTGACCTTGGACTCCCTCAGCCTCTCTGCATTTCAGCTTACCTCTCATCCATTTTCTGTGCAGATGAAAGGTGGTAATAAAAGTAGGCTGTTTCACACAGTGCCTGGCACTTAAACGGAGAAAACCAGGGAGCCCTTTTTTCCCTTCCCTGCATCTGTGATGGAAGACTTCTTCCCAAATACAGGTCACCCAGCACTAGCTAAACTGAATTTATGGGACACAGTCACTTCCTCCATCCTGAATAATTCACTCCCACGAAGTGTGGATTCCTGAGTGTGTAACTCCTACCATCTTGCTAACATTCCCACACAGAAGGGGGCAGATGTACTCCCACTAAAAATCAAAACAAGTCACAAAAGAAAATCCACATAAAACAAAAGTTAAAAGAAATAAAATCAAAACCACAGACGTAATGTTTAATTGTGTGTTTTTCCTAAATGTTCAGAGTTTGGTGCCCCCTGGTCGGCCCCCAGTATCACTCAGTAAAGTTGGCCTCAACTTAGTGATCCTTTTACCCTGGAATGTGATGACCTTAGTTTTATGGAAATCGCTTTGCACTTTCTTAAGGTTCTAGCCTTTCTAGTGTAAACACGCAGGTGATTCCTTCTTGGCATCTGTTTTGTCGGGAGAGGTGGGTGCTTTCAGAGAGCGCCTCTCCCTTCCGCTTCCTGCTCTCTCTCTCTCCGCAGACATCAGACCGGCAGTGTTATTTTAGGGGTGGCT
>NW_005333220.1:0-239 GCF_000412655.1 Myotis brandtii | reverse complement strand
CCTAAAGCAGTCATATTTTTGTGCAAAAAATTAAAATATAATGTTATCTAGACTGCATTATAAATTTCCCAAAAAGTTTCCTATAATTAAATCAAAAAAGGGGGATAGTGGGAAAATACCATGTAAGGAAAAATATCCTGTAACTAAATTACATCTAGATAAAATTTTTTTTCCATTTGTAATGCTTACAGCAAGACACCCTTGAAAAACATACGTGGTGTCAAAATAAGCCAAAGGAA
>NW_005333219.1:0-780 GCF_000412655.1 Myotis brandtii | reverse complement strand
GACCAAAACTCATTTCTATAGATTTTTACATCTTGCTGTTAATGTAAAAGTAATTTTAGAACTAGAAAAATTATCATTTGCAACTTCTAATGAGGCAATTTCTTTAGGCAATATACACCCTACTGCAACCTCTAGGATAAACGTTTCTGGGAATAGGTTAGATGGCTGTCACCACCTGAATCCATTGATTAATAATCACTAACAGAGGAATAGCCAGACATTATATACCTACTGATTTGATGCAAGATGAAATACTTAGCACCACATATGAAGAACTTTTGGAAAAATAGTTGATCCTAAATAAAGTCAAAACCTTAGATCCCAGGTTCAGTTACCAGGAAATGAAGGGGATAGAGAAATGCCTTATAGGCTACATTCTACAAAGAAGCAATAGGCAAATCGAGAATGTAGAGTATGCTAAGGACAACTGACCTGGTTTCTTAACTATGTCAGCAAGTTAAAAAAGCATGATTGATTACAGAACATTTATGAGACATAATAATCATATATGTGTGTGGACCATGGGATGGAAATTGATTTAAAAAACAACTTTAAAAAGACATTTTTAGGGGGTGCTGGAGGGGTGGAGAGAGAACTCATGGACAACAGTGCGGGGATGTTGGTGAGGGGGTTGGGTGGAGGTGGAAGAGGGCATAGATGGGATAAATGGTGATGGAAAAAATAAAAATAAACATGGGGGAAAAAAGACATTTTGGTAATAGGGAAATTTGAATATGGACTGTGAATTAGATGATGCTAAGGAGTGACTGTTAATTTTGT
>NW_005333218.1:0-1133 GCF_000412655.1 Myotis brandtii | reverse complement strand
GGGGGGGGGGTGTGGAGGCAGGTGCAGGATGGAGGGGATCAATGGAGAAAAAGGAGTACATCTGTGATACTTTCAACAATAAAGGTCAATTAAAAAATAAAACAATGAAGATAAAAATAACATTTTCTAGAATAAAAGAAAATATTACATTCAGTGTTCATTATTTGTAATATGCATTAGAAAGATTAAATGTGTTAAAAGCATGGCTCTTAGTATTAAATAAGGAAAAGTATTTTAATTTTTATAATGTAAATCATATAGTAATATGTAGTACACCCATGTACATGTAACGTTGATCATTTCCTTTTATTAAATTAATAAAAGGAGGGTTAATGGGTTAAAAGGCCTGGACATCAGGCTTGAAGGATGTACAGCCTTTGTGTGTATTGAATGAGATAAGGGAAGGGAGGGAAGAGCCTTACTGGGGGGCCACAGAGAAGAGGCAAACGCATGGAGGCAGGGAGGCATACATTTTTCTGGAGGTCAGTGAGAATGATCTGTGCTAAACAAAGTGAGATCATGGACAGGTGAGTATTTGAGTAAACGGATCATGCAGGTACATTTCATTACCAAAAGTGAAATAATCCAAGATACTTAGAGGCCTGCAAGGCAGGGGATATTGAGACTCTTGGGCCTTCTATACAACTAGATGTCATCGAACCTCAATCCACAAAGGATACGAAGGAGCTGATACTCCCATAAAAGGCTGAATTTAAAAGTTGGTCATTTCAGAATGTCCAGAGGAAATAGGTAGCAAGCTGATCATATGTCATATGGGCACAGGGTAGGCTCAGAGGCTTCTTAATATACCGGTAATTCCTAAGAATTCGAAGATTTTATTGTTTTTACACACAATCTGAAACAATGACAGGTTCTCTTCTGAAAAATAATTGTAAGAAATTGGTTCTAAAACTTTGCTATGAGGAGTATTAACACTTTCAATGGAAGCTTCCAGGTAGCTCCCCAGCTCCCAGGATAGACTCTTGAGCATAGTGAATACTTGATAAAATGCTATATTAAATAACAAATAGATGGCTGGATGGAAGCTAGTACTCAAATTATAGACCTAGTATGACCTAAAAGCATAGTGTGGGATGGGGAAAAAGATGTGTGACTTTCCAACAATTTGGTTC
>NW_005333217.1:0-349 GCF_000412655.1 Myotis brandtii | reverse complement strand
TTTATGAAGTATTTCTTCACATCTCTTTATCTTAAAGTTGAATTCCTCTGATAAAAATATAGCATCAGCTGCTCTCTTAACCTTACCATTTTTATAGTATACCAGTGCCCCGGTGCATGGATTTGTGCACATTGAAAGGAAATTAATTAGAAGGTGGCCATGGGGCAGTACTGGGCAAGACGGGCCAGACACCCCCTGGAGCCAAGCTCTCATGGTCCGTCCCCAGCCAGCCGCACATGGGGTAGTGCCGTGGCTTGAAAGGCATCTGCAGAGTGAGCCGGGTCCCTCCAGCAGGTGGGGTCCCACAGCGTAGCCTGCAGGAATGGGGCTGAAACTGGCTCTCCAACAT
>NW_005333216.1:0-202 GCF_000412655.1 Myotis brandtii | reverse complement strand
TGTCCCCAGGTGTCAGGGCTGAGGGGTCCTGCCATTCGGAGTCAGGGGTGCACACACGAGGCTCCAGAGTGAGGAGTCCACTCACCCCGGAAACAGGAACCCCAATGCCCACCCCTCCCTTCCTGCTGTGACCTGGCTGCTTAGTCTCTGGTGTGACTGCCACACGGAGGCCCAGGGTCCTGTGTCTCCACCCTCCCCACCC
>NW_005333214.1:0-251 GCF_000412655.1 Myotis brandtii | reverse complement strand
AACAATAAGGATAACTATCTTGAGAGAAAATTGAGGGCTATTTTCTGTCTTCATGTTGATACTTATTTTTAAAAATTATTTTATTTTTGTGTGCCTCAGCTTGCAGTGAAAAAAAGGGACACATATGTAATACCCTTTGTAATACTTTAAGCAATAAAAAAAAAAAATCATAGGAATGCAAATCAAAACTTCAAGATACCACTTTAGCCCAGCCAGTGTAGCTCAGTGGTAAAAGAAAAAAAATAAATTAA
>NW_005333213.1:0-428 GCF_000412655.1 Myotis brandtii | reverse complement strand
AGTTATAGACTTGAGTGGTCAAAGTACAAAGTTCAGGGCCACAAGAAGAGCTGATAATTGAGAGGTGAAATCCCAGAAATGATGGAGCCACAGGATGAGGGAGGCTAACTCTGCATAGAGCTCCCCACAAATATTTGAAAGAATCCTGAATTATGTATGGGAGGAAAATCCAAGGACCACAGCAGAATCTGGACAGAGATTTCAACCGTCCTCCATCAGAGAGAAGACAGGAATTTTAATATCACCAACTTAGACTGGCTTGGAAAATGCCATAGGGTTTCTGTTAAGTGGATCTCAAAGTGGATCATGTCTTAGGAGTAAATACTCCTTAGGAGTAAATACTCTAATAAAGGGCTGAGGATCTGCCTGAAGATTAAGGATCAAATTTAAGTTAATCCATCCAGGAAGTGTTAAACCAAGTCTCCACA
>NW_005333212.1:0-1422 GCF_000412655.1 Myotis brandtii | reverse complement strand
GAGAGGATACTTCCTATGAGAGCAGAAGAAAAGGCTTTAGAAGGAGCAGTGTTTGCACTAAGTTCCAAGAATGAAGGATGGTGGGGACAGCCACTGGCCAGAAAGTGTGACCCACCCATCAGGGAGTTCAATCTCAGTTGGAGGAATACACACCCTTCGAGTGGCCAATGGATGTGGGGGCTGACTGGCTGGAGGCAGTTCACTAACTAGTCAGAAATGATAATTGCCCTGTAAGTTGCTGAGTAATACACATTCCTTTTTGGTTATTACTAAAAGGAAAACCAGAGAAATGTGGGTGCGGAGGGTCAGCAAGCCAAGGAGGCAGAAGGAAGTGAAGTACTGAGGGAGGAGCACCATGGGGAGTTCTGGGAAAGACTTGATTTCATTTTCCTGGCTTTGGAACACTCTCTCTTCCACCCTTCATACTCTTAAATAATTCAGCAAACCAAGCAGTTTTCTTTTAGAATGGTGTCAGTCTGTCCTGTGTGTTTCTTAAACTGAGTTCAACTATAGCCTTCACTTCCTCATGTTCATCAGAGTCTACCATGGAGGGGGGGACAAGACTGCAGCCCCTGCAATCAGTGACTCTAAATTGCTAAAACCTATTGGGATGGTAGTTTCCAACCTCTAACTTCATTGTAGAACAAAGAAAACAATAAACCATGATTAGGGACCTACCACTGCCCACCCCTATATGTAGAAGATGCCAAAGAATAGAATAGCACTGCTCTCCCTCTCCCAAACTTTCTCTCTTTTTTCCCTCTCTCATCCCCCTCCAATAAATGAGTTTAGAAAGTTCATAGGATGCAAGGTCAATATACAAAAATCAATTGAATTTCTATATACTAGCAGCAAACAATATAGAAATAAAATTCTATTCACAATAGCATCCAAAAAATACTTTAAAATTTAAGAGTGCAAGCATTATACACTGAAAACTACAAAACATTGTTCATAGAACTTAAAGAAGATCTAAATAAATGGAGAGTGTACTATGTTCATGAATTTGAAGACTCAATATTGTCAAGGCTGCAATTCTCTCCAAATTATCTATAAATTCAACCCAGTAACTACCAAAATCCCTGTAGGATTTTTTGTAGAAATTGATAGGCTGATCCTAAAATTTATATGAAAATGCAAAGGACCTAGAATTGCTAGTTTTTTAAAAAAGAACAAAGTACACTATCCAATTTTAAAACCTACTATAAAACTACAATGATCAATACTGTGTGTCATGTAGATCAATGGAACAAAATGGAAAATTTACAAATAAGTCCTTACATTGATGATACTTTGATTTCTCAACAAAGCTACCAAAATAATTCAATGAGGTAAAGAATGGCCTTTTGAACAAATGAAGCTGAAACAACTGGATATTCACATGCAAAAAAAAAAAAAGAAGAAGAAGAAGAAGAAGAAGAA
>NW_005333211.1:0-239 GCF_000412655.1 Myotis brandtii | reverse complement strand
TGCATATAAGTTCTTTGGTTAATCTCTTCCTATCCCCCACCCCTTCCCTCTGAGATTCATCACTCTGTCTCATGCTTCCATATTTATTAGATGCAACATATAAGTGAGATTATGTGATACTTGTCTTTCTCTCACTGGCTTATTTTGCTTAGCATAACACTCTTCAGATTCCCTCCTCTTTCCCCAATGCGGTCTCAAAACATAAGAGATCCTTCTTTTTTATAGCTGCATAATATTCC
>NW_005333210.1:0-224 GCF_000412655.1 Myotis brandtii | reverse complement strand
TAAAGAACCAGGTGAAAGATGTCAGCCCACAATTTCTATTTACCTGGAAGTCCTAGATTGTGGGAAAAGGTAAGAAAAATAAATGATAGATACTACCAGTTGGCAATAGGCAATATCTATGTTTATTCAAAAGCAACATAATCATATGTATAGAAATCAGGATATAAGGTCAATATACAGAAATCAATCATATTTTTTGTTGTGCTTTGCAGTAAAATTTTGAA
>NW_005333209.1:0-444 GCF_000412655.1 Myotis brandtii | reverse complement strand
CCAATCTTTTCTCAGTCCTTCAAGACATCTTATTTTTTGAGACTTTCATTCAAGAGAAGCTGAAAGGAGGGGCACTGGATTTTTCCCATTTATTTGAATATATTAGATTTACCATGTGTCAGTGAAATATATGACAACATTTGCATTCCCCAAGTGTGCTTACATTATAGCATATAACTCTCACCCGATATATAAGATACATGGTGTGTAGCTGAAAATTTCTAAGTCGTGGCAGACTTATCACAGTAACTAAGCAGGAGACGAGGGGCAGGGAACGAACTCTCCAGGGATGCTGTGGACCCTTGGGGACTATGTGAAACATTAGAAACCAACAGAGATGGACCCTGAAAATGCCACGGGACTTGCAATTTTCTCATTTTGGATAATTGTGACAGATACTTTAAAGCCTGCAAGGCCTGAAATATTTATTTATTTACAGAAAAA
>NW_005333208.1:0-272 GCF_000412655.1 Myotis brandtii | reverse complement strand
GGAGAGGAGTCGGGGTGGCACGGACGCCCCAATCGCGTCTGAGGTCAAGAAGCCTCAGACACACCCTGCCCAGCGGGGCCGCTGCCTCCAACACCTCCTGCTACTCGCCACCAACCGCTGAAGCTCCTGAGTCTGTGCACCCACAGAAGAGTTCAAAATGACCGCCAGGAGGAGGACACAGGAAGTCCCGCCTTAACCGGATGGGAGGGCACCAAAATGCTCCTACAGCTCTAAGTCTGGCGCAGTGCTTTCTGGGTAATGTAGTTTTATAA
>NW_005333207.1:0-846 GCF_000412655.1 Myotis brandtii | reverse complement strand
TTCCGCAAACATATGCTGATTTATCTGGTGTTTAAGAAAAAAAGTAAGACCCTTTCATTCTATCTAGCTCATGGCCCATTTTATATGATCCAACTTCTGTTGAAGAAGAGTATACATTTAATAAAGTAAGTAGAGAGTTGCTTATGTTATAAAATCCAACAGACTCTGAGTTCAGTCGCACTCTAATGTTCTCGTATTGAAATTGTAGGATTTGGGTCAATGTGCTCCATGACGCCTGGACCACTTCTCACACTTTAGCAACGCTTCTTAAACAGAATTACTTCTGATGTTGCTCCATAACAAACTCCACACACACAAAAAAATCAATTTATTTGTTTTTAAACCATGGAGTCCTGAGCACCAGGAACACTACGTTCCTCTTTCCTTTAAAGGAGGGAAACACAGGATTCAGATGCCCAATAATCTCTTGAAAAAGAAAACAGCAGCATTTATCAGACGTGTGAGTGCTCACTGTATCATCAGCTTGTTTCCTAACATCTGTCAGATGGTAATACATCAGTGTAACCCAGAAAGCTGGGCAGGGGAGCAATATAACATGACGAGTTCAGAAGTTGCAGATCAGATTTAGAAAGTGAGTTGACATGCAAATCATCTCTATTAGTTAGCGAGGGCTGCATAACAAAATACCACAGACTGGATGGCTTACACAATGAACAGTTATTTTCCCACAGTTCTTGAGGCTGGAAGTCTAAGAGTAGGGGACCAGAATGGCCAGGTACTGTTGAGATCTCACTTTCTTCCTTGTGTGCTTGTATGTCTCTCTTCCTCTTCTTATTAGGCCACATTCATATCAGATTAGTGCCCAACACTTAGGATCTCATTGAA
>NW_005333206.1:0-217 GCF_000412655.1 Myotis brandtii | reverse complement strand
GTTCCTTCCTCTTGAATTTTTTGGAATAGTGTGAGGAATATAGGTGTTGGTTCTTCTTTGAGTGTTTAGTAAAACTCCCCTCTGCAGCCATCTGGATCAGGGCTTTTGTTTGCTGGGAGCTTTTTGATTACTGCTTCTATTTCATCGTTGTTATTGGCCTATTCAGGTTTTCTGATTCTTTGATTCAGTTTTGGGAGATTGTGTTTTTCTAGGAATT
>NW_005333205.1:0-856 GCF_000412655.1 Myotis brandtii | reverse complement strand
AAAATCACTTTTTAGTAATTGGAATACTCTTTAGTGACAAAATCCGTTTGTCTCTTCATCGTTTATTAAACTGGAGACTCAACATTGTATAAATATAGATGTTTGTTTAGAACAGGTAGCATCATGATGGGGTCAATTAGTGACTAGTGACACGTTGGGTTGGCTTTTCTTGCAGAAAATGCTGTCCTGTACCAGAACTACAAAGAAAAGGCCCTTGACATTGACTCTGATGAAGAGTCTGAGCCCAAAGAACAGAAGTCAGAGGAAAAAATTGTGATCCAGCACAAGCCACTCCGGTCCACGTGGAGCCAGCTCTCTGCGGTGAGTGTTTGCCTTCTTTTCTGTCTGCAGGGGGGGAAACACCGAGTTGTGTAAATTTGGCAGGAATGTAGTTTTAAATGTTTCTGCCAATAGTCCTGTAACTCTAAGGAGTAAGACTCTTCTTTGACTGTGCAGTGTTTCTTGAACCTCTCAGGCACATGTGACAATATGAACTTTGACACGACTGATTAGGAAAATTAGGTTTTGATAACGTCCTCAAGACTGATGTACTATGAACTCTGGAAACTCTTCCTATTCAGTATCTCTTCTCATTTGTTTTATATAGTGTATATGTAATGGTAAGTTAATCTATCCTGAACTTGATTATCATTATGGCTACATATACATATGTGTGTATGTATGTATACTAGTATTTCTCTGTGCACAACAGGGAGCTTATTGGAGTGCTTCCCAGGGAATCTCATTCGATGTAGACACATTTGTATTTTTTTGAGGTTGATTAATGAGTGGCCTTCTGTTCCATCTTTCTCTGTGCATCTTTTGTGTGGGAGTGTCTCCGCACTGACTTTTGTCT
>NW_005333204.1:0-274 GCF_000412655.1 Myotis brandtii | reverse complement strand
GACAAAAACTCTAAAAGACTGCAAAATTATAAAATTATGAATCTTAAGGATTCTTTAGAAAAGCTAATAAAAATGTGGTAGATCTAAACATTCAGACTTAAACTCTCTTTCCCCTTTTGCCCCATCTTTGCACTTGCTTCTTTCCTGGCCCCTATATCTCAGCCATCTCCTTTCCCTGCTGTGCTCCTCCTCCTCCTTCTGCACCTTCTGTTAACTCCCTTCCCTATCCTCCATTGTCCCTTTCTAAGTAGAGCTCTCTCCTTGGAGAATATCC
>NW_005333203.1:0-272 GCF_000412655.1 Myotis brandtii | reverse complement strand
GCAGTCCTGGATTGTGAGAGGGATGTCCGACTGCTCTTTTAGGTCCGATCCCACTGGGGTCAGGCCTAAATGGGCAGTCGTACATCCCTCAAGAGGTCCCAGTTTGGAGAGGGTGCCGACTGGGTTGAGGGACACATACACACCCCGCCCACAACATGAATTTTGTGCACCGGGCCTCTAGTAGATAAATAAGATACAATGTCAAAAAGTATTGGTGGTGACAGGGGATCACTACATTCTTTCATCACCTTATAAAATTTAATTTTTTTCTA
>NW_005333202.1:0-630 GCF_000412655.1 Myotis brandtii | reverse complement strand
CCGCAGGCCGACGCTCTATCCGCTGAGCCACACTGGTCAGGGTAAGGATATATTTTTAAAAAAAAGAGAGGGAGGAGAAGTCGCTGAAACGAGAACCCGGGGGGGCGGGGACGGACTCACAGCTTGACCAGGAACGGATGGCTGACTTCCTTGAGGACCGACTTCTCGTTGTGCACGTGCTGCTCCTGCTTCAGCCGGATGACGTCGGGGATGCTCATGACCTTGAGTGCGAAGAACTGGTCGCCCGTCTTCTGCCGGACGAGCTGCACCCGCCCGAAGGTGCCTGTGCCTGCGGAGGAGGAGGAGAGGGGGCCCATTGGGCACCGGGACTGGGCCAGGGGGTCGGACACTCAACACTGGACAGGAGTCCGGCCGGCCGGGCTCAGGGGTTGAGCGTCGACCCAGGAACCAGGAGGTCAGGGTTCGATTCCCAGTCAAGGGCACATGCCCGGGTTGTGGGCTCGATCCCCAGTAGGGGGCGTGCAGGAGGCGGCCGGTCCGTGATTCTCTCTCATCATGGATGTTTCTCTCTCTCTCTCCCTCTCTCTTCTTTCCCTGAAGTCAATAACAATACACTTTAAATAATACTCTACAAGCCCTGGCCGGTGTGGTTCAGTGGATAGAGCGTCG
>NW_005333201.1:0-234 GCF_000412655.1 Myotis brandtii | reverse complement strand
GAATAGATTACTCTGACACATGTTTCTATGAAAGAGAAGCTAAGGGGCTGTTTTGCTTTAGGAACAAATAGCCTCAACTAGGCTTTTATTGTCAGAACAGCTTGAACTAAAATTAACTATTAGATACTATCAGTAGGGTAAGTATCCTTGAGAAAGCACATGCATCCTTTAAGTGAGGACATGTCTAAGTAAACACTTAGGGGCTCAGACTTGTTTGGAAAAGTCAAGGCAGGG
>NW_005333200.1:0-709 GCF_000412655.1 Myotis brandtii | reverse complement strand
TGGAAATTTCTGGTGTGGCTACAGTCTTGCAGGTAAAGTAGGACTCCCTAAAAAGGCTCCTTGTTGAGTTCACAACTCAAACAACAGTTCAAGTGCTTTTCGTAAAGACAAAATTGTATTTGAGTGTGGAGCACAAGTGTCCTTGGTGTACTGCCCTTAGTTCACACAAGTATTAGCAAGACCTGTACTTGAGGGTCAAAAATTACTCACTTGCATTGCTGCATTGAGGACATTCTTATGTAAGAATGGCGTTTCCCTGAAGCACCTGATAGTTAAACATGCATGAACTATGAGCTTGGGGCGACTGTCTTGATTTGTGCGAAGGCAGTTTCCCCTACCATTGCCCTTGCACCATCTGTGCAAATGTCAACACATTTAAAAAGGCAAATAAATCATATGGTTCCAAACTTTCCTACTTTCCACAGCATGATATTTTCATATGACTGCACTCACATGTGGGATATAAAACTAAAAACAACAATGAACAAACAAGGCAAACAAACAAAAACTCATAGACACAGACAACAGTATAGGGATCACCAGAGGGAAGAGGGGTGGGGGTGGGTTAAGGGTAAAGGAGGTCAAATATATGGTGATGGAAGGAGATTTGACTTTGGATGGTAAACACAGATGATGTAGCATAGAATTATACACTTGAAACCTATATAATTTAATTAACCAATGCTCCCCTCCCCCAATAAATTTAACT
>NW_005333199.1:0-404 GCF_000412655.1 Myotis brandtii | reverse complement strand
CTCCCTTCCTCTCCGTAAAAAGTCAATAAAAATATATTTTAAAAAATTAAAAATATTAAAAATGGGCCTGTCTTACGAACCAGTGATTCCATTTCTGGGATTTATCTGAAGAAACTCAAAATACTAATTCAAAAGACTATATGCACCCTATGTCCATTGCATCGCTATTTACAATAACCAAGCTATGCAAGCAACACAAGTGCCCATCAATAGATCACTGGACAAAAAAGCGAAGGTTCATATATACTGTGAAATATTACTCAGCCGTAAAAAGATTGAAATCTTACCATTTGCAACAGCATGGGTGGACCTACAGGGTATTATACTCAGTGAAATAAGTCAGAGAAATACCATATGCTTTCACTTAAATATTTGCCAAAGGAGGCAAGAGCATACAACGGAGT
>NW_005333198.1:0-366 GCF_000412655.1 Myotis brandtii | reverse complement strand
GGGGGCGTGGCTTCAGGTCCCCCGGCCCAGGGCAGGGCTGTGGCCTCAGGTCCCCGTCAAGCCCCTCCAGGCAGGGGCGCATGGTCTGAGGTCCCCCGTCAAGTCCCACTGGGCAGGGAGGTGCAGCCTGAGGTCCCCCAACCCAGTGCCGGTGTGGGGGGCGCAGCCTGAGGTCCCCTATCAAGTCCCACCAGGCGGGGGGCTCAGCCTTAGGTCTCCCACCCCAGCCCAACGCCATGCAGCTTCAGGTCCCTGCTGATCACTCGTTACCGCTTGTTACGGGAACCCCGCCTCTGCTGTGGGCGCAGCTATCTTGATTCGGTGTGACAGTGTGAGGGTTAATTTGCATATTACATCTTTATTATA
>NW_005333197.1:0-232 GCF_000412655.1 Myotis brandtii | reverse complement strand
GTTACTTCACCTCTTTCATTTCTGATTTTCTTTATTTTGGTTCTTTATTTCTTGGTGAGCCTGGCTAGAGGTTCATCAATCTTGTTTATCTTTTCAAAGAACCCGCTATTGGTTTCATTGATCTTTTGTATTTTTTTTTGTTTGTTTGTTTTTGTGGATTTTTTTTTTTTTTTTGGTTTTTGGGTGGTTTGGGGGTGTTTTTTTTTTGTCTCTATGTCGTTTATTTTTGCTC
>NW_005333196.1:0-221 GCF_000412655.1 Myotis brandtii | reverse complement strand
TAACCGCTCCCCTGCTGGCCTGATCGCCCCCAACTGCTCTTCCAGCCAGTCCAATGGCCCCCAACTGCCCTTCCCTGCCAGCCTGATGGCTCCCAACTGCACTCCTCTGCCAGCCTGATCGTCCACAACTGCCCTCCCCTGTCAGCCCAATCGACCCCAACTGCTCAAAAATACTTTCTCCCCCCAGCGTTGGGGAGGGGGCAGCAAAAAATAGAAGACAT
>NW_005333195.1:0-200 GCF_000412655.1 Myotis brandtii | reverse complement strand
GGCTGGGGTTGAGGACAGGTCAGGGGACATGAGACTATGCCCCCTGCCTGAGTACCAGGTCGGGGGACCTGAAGCTGCACCTCCTGCCCTGCAGGGCTTGATGGGGGTGGGGCCAGCCAGTTCAGGGTCTCGCGTGATTTCAAGGCTCTCATGGGTAGGTAGAGACTTGACTCTGGGTCTCGCAGCATGCCCCAGACTCT
>NW_005333194.1:0-213 GCF_000412655.1 Myotis brandtii | reverse complement strand
ATTAACCAATGTGACCCAAATAAATTTAATAAAAAAATAAAAAAATAATAGGCTGGTGGGTATGGCTCAGTGGTTGAGCATTGACCCATAAAGCAGAAGGTCACAGTTTGATTCCCAGTCAGAGCACATGCCCTGTTTAGATCCCCAGTAGGGGGCATGCATGAGACAGCCCACTGATGAGTCTCTCTCATTATTGATGTTTCTATCTCTCCC
>NW_005333193.1:0-248 GCF_000412655.1 Myotis brandtii | reverse complement strand
GTTGCACCAGTTTCAAACTGATGGTTGTGGGTTTTTTATGAAAAACAAGAGAACTGGTGCACGAAATCCGTGCACTCAAGGACAGGGGGTCCCTCAGCCCAGCCTGCACCCTTTCGCAGTCCGGGAGCCCTTGGGGGATGTCCAACTGATGGCTTAGGCCTGCTCGGAAGACATCCTTAGCGCTGCCGCAGAGGCAGGACAGGCTTCCACCACGGCCGCTGTGCTCGCCAGCCATGAGCCCGGCTTCT
>NW_005333192.1:0-301 GCF_000412655.1 Myotis brandtii | reverse complement strand
TTCTTGATAAAATTTTCTGGCTATTTCTCAGTTGCCCGCTAATTTTTTACTGTGAATTTATAAGCCCCAAGAAAAATAGAAAAATAGAATCTGAACCTCTGACATAATGATGATGAATCTATTTGGCATGAGAAGTGACTTTTGAGCAAATCAAATTATAATTACTAACTTGGTAATAACTTGATTATTACTCATGGATAGTAAGGTAAAAGCTTCTTCCATGATTATAAACTGAAGTAGATATTTTTCTGGTACCCACTTATTTTTTTAAAAAACTATTTTTTATTTCATTAATTTTTTT
>NW_005333191.1:0-371 GCF_000412655.1 Myotis brandtii | reverse complement strand
TGGGGATCGACCCTGCAACCCAGGCATGTGCCCTTGATCACAATCAAACCTGGGACCCTTCAGTCTGCTGATGCTCTATCCACTGAGCCAAACTGGCTGGGGCTGTGATGATGGTTTAATAGATGCATAGATAGGTCAAAACTTATAAATTCATGATCTACACATGTGCACTTTTTATTTCAATTATACACAATAAAGCTTTAATTTTTAAAACTATGCTGCTATCATCATCTTCCTCAAATCAGCAATCATATTTAAATTTTCAAGATTCCTATTCTTTACTCTTTTCTTTATATTATTATGACTTGCTTGTTTATTTGTTTTTGTAGGAAAGAAAGCTATCTATTTGAGAATATTATTTGTTGTTATTG
>NW_005333190.1:0-498 GCF_000412655.1 Myotis brandtii | reverse complement strand
CTTCCTGGGGATCCCAGCTCCGTGCCCACTCAGGCACTCTTCCTCGGTGACTCCCGGGGACTTGGGCCATCCAGGCAGACAACAGGCTTCTCATCTTGGCCGATGCAGACTCTGGTGCTGGGGCTGCACCTGACAAGTGGACACAAATCACAGGGGCGTTTGAGTCATGTGCCCAGGTGGTCAGATAAAATCCCTGCCCTCCTCTTTCCTTTCCTGGGCATTCATCTGATTGTGCCTACGCCTGTCCCTGAGGCATGAGTGAGGGCAAGTGTGACTTCCTGCTTGCAGGAGGGTTGCACATATGGATGCAGGTGGTGGGTACAGGCCTCCGCATGTGAAAAATGAAGCCCTGTGGGCAGGCGGGTGTGGCTCAGTGGTTCAGCATCAACCAATGAACCAGGAGGTCAGGGTTCAATTCCCAGTTATGGCACAAGCCCAGGTTGCAGTCTTGTTTGCCAGTAGTCAGCGTGCAGGAGGCAGTCAATCAATGAGTCTCTC
>NW_005333189.1:0-252 GCF_000412655.1 Myotis brandtii | reverse complement strand
ATTGCCTATTTAAAAGTCCTTATTTATAGAGCTGCCCGGCAGTTTAGAGGCAGTGTGTTAAAGTTAGAGGCCCAGTGCAATAATTTGTGCATGGGTGGGGTCCAGCGCCTCTGACCCTGATCTGGGTGTGGGGAGCCATAGGGGCTGGAGCTGGCCAGAGGGAGGGCTGTTAGTGGGCTGGCCCAGTCCCCTGGTCAAACTCAGGTGGAACTCTTGGTGGAGGGGACAATTTGCATACTACCCTTTTATTAT
>NW_005333188.1:0-321 GCF_000412655.1 Myotis brandtii | reverse complement strand
AAAATAAGAATGAGAACTGGGTGATGGATTTTATATTTTAACTGGAGGCCCAGTGCACAAAATTTATGCACTGGTGTCCTTCAGCCCAGCCTGTGTCCTCTTGCAGTCCGGGAGCCCTCGGGGGATGTCTGACTGATGGCTTAGTGCTGTCTCGGAGGTGGGAGAGGCTCCTGCCACCACCACTGCGCTTGCCAGCCTGTGAGCCTGGCTTCTGGCTGAGCAAGGCTCCCCCTGTGGGAGCACACTGCATTGAGCGTTGCCCCCTGGTGGTCAGTGCGCCTCACAGTGACCAGTTGTTCTGCCGTTTGGTCGATTTGCATA
>NW_005333187.1:0-1043 GCF_000412655.1 Myotis brandtii | reverse complement strand
CCTGCAGGCCTGGGTCCCCCCCAACTGTCCTCCCCTTCAGGCCTGGTCTATCCAAACTGCCCTCCTCTGCCGGCCTAGTCACCCATAACTGCCCTCCCCTGCTGGCCTGATTGCCCACAACTGCCCTTCCTTTCTGGCCATCTTGTGACAGCCATCTTTGACCACATAGGGGAGGCTATCTTGTGTGTTGGAGTGGTGGTCAATTTGCATATTACTCTTTTATTAGATAGGATTATATGTTAGATGCATATATTTAAATAAAAAACAAAATGGGTCCTACATCCTAGGTTCAAAGCCCAGCTCCAGTACTTACTAGTTTTGTGCCTTTGGGCAAGTCACTTAAGATGAAATGAGTTAATATAAGCAAAATGTTTAGAATAGTGCATAGAAAGGTTTGCTGTCAAATTTAAAATAGAAGAGTAGTGAGGTTTAATGAATATGTGGTCAGGTAATAATAAGCAATCATTGTATATATGCGTCCACCCACACACATCTCAAAAAAAATAAGTGTGAATGATTAGAAAACAAACAGCAGTTGAGAAAATGGATTCAAATACCAGGTCAGGCTGGGTGAGCTAAAGAAGATACTGAAACTCTAAATCTCATTTTACCAGAAGCAAAATGGGATAACAACATAATGCCTATGTTGGTACAGAGTTGCAGTGAAGAATAAAGGAGATTCCGCCTGTAATGCACATTGTTCAGAAAAATTATTAATAATTTTCTGACTAACTAAAGGAAGAAAACCTCCTGTATTTCAACCAGGTTATTAAAAAGACCTTTGAGGTATATTTATCTACTTTCAAGCACAGCTTGTTATCTAGCTAGAATATGACCTTTGTCAAGAAGACTATATTTCTCCAGCCCCCATCCTTGATCCCCATCCCAGAGGTTAGGGGTGTGGGTGGGGCTGACTGAAAGTTCCAACCCTCTAATCAGGTGGATAGCTCCATTGACAAAGAGCTCACATCTTTAGTTTACTTAGAGCAAGCATGTCAAACTTGCGGTCCACAGGCCACATGTGGCCCACAACAAATATTTTT
>NW_005333186.1:0-626 GCF_000412655.1 Myotis brandtii | reverse complement strand
GGGCTAGGACACCCCCAGGGCAGCCCCCTTTCTGCCCAGATAAGGGGATGGGCCCCCGCAACGGAGAATGACGTGGACAAGGTCACCGCTGGCAGGATCGGAACAGGGAGGTTGCCGTGTGCCTGCGGCCCAGCTCTGCGCAGCCCCGAGGACGGGCTCTGGACAGCGCTGGACAGTGGGCCGGGCATGGGGGCCAGGAGGTCTTCGCATTCGATGGACCTGGGCTCCAACGCTGGCCATGGCGCTGTCCCGCGGGTGACCTTGGCGATGACCTCTCTCTGACCTGCAGATGGAGCCCAGGGTTCCTCCTGTGAGGACCACACCAAAGCACGCCATGCGCTGGGCCCGTGGGGGCGGGGCGGCCCCCGGGATCGTCCTGTGCCCACCGCACCCCCTTTTCTTGCCTGGTGCTCTGTCGCTTCCTGGGCATGACTTGGCTCCGTGGCCCGGGTGACTCTGTCCCTGAAGAGACTCTGCGCCCAGGACCCCTCCCTGAGCCTCGGTGACCTCGGGAACCGTGTTCTGGTGTGAGTGGTGCTTTCATCACGTGGTTCTGTGCCCGCCTGCCCCACGGGCTCGAGGCTTCTTGTGGCCAGGACGCTGCAGTTCATCTCAGATGCTCTGGT
>NW_005333185.1:0-254 GCF_000412655.1 Myotis brandtii | reverse complement strand
CTGACCTCGGACCATATTAAGGCCAAAGAAAGCACCATGGGCCCCAGGCGGGGTCCTTGGAATATGCTCTGTCTTCCCCGTGCCCTGTGCTTTGTTTCGGACGTGGGTGATGTTTGTGTGTTCATGCATTCACCTGGTAAGTGGGTTTTATCCTGTCAGCACCATGGGCGCTGCCTCCCTCATCCTTTTTTGGCGAGTGCATAATAAATACTAACTTACACCATTGTTGGTCCGTGCAATGTCTATTGCTGAAT
>NW_005333183.1:0-693 GCF_000412655.1 Myotis brandtii | reverse complement strand
ATTACTATGACAAAATACATATATCTCTATATTCCAACCCCATATTAATCACCTATACCAACTAATCTTCAATCCCAAAAAAATCAGACCAGCTAGAGGGATGGTCTCATCAACAATGACCCCAACTCAGCCTTATTTTGGGAATCATAACCTATCTTAATAGGCTCAAGTACATTTAATGACAGAATTAGTGCAGCTTTAAATCTGAGAAGTTCCTTAGGCTTCCAAAACTATGGAATAGTTTTGTTATTCAGATAAAAATTCCTGCCCTGCATGTCAATTTCAACTTAACCAAGCCTAAATAGTACAGGACTTCATCATGATTTTGATTGCTTCTTTTATTGTGCTTATCAAAATTTAAGGAATTTTACTTTTTCATGATTAATGGGCCTTACATTTTAATGAATTACATTGCAGTTGCCTTTGGTTTATATATTTCATAGTTATGAAGACATTGCAAAACTTAACAAATGTCTAAGGAAAGTGCAATTATTCCTAATAATGTACAAAGTATCTTATGTAAATATATGAAGATTTCACAAAGAAACAAGTATAAGCATATTCTGAATACATAAGCTTATACAAGTGTCCTGCTTTTGATTCTTAGAATTAGCTGTATGTACATTTAGGGCAGTGGTTCCCAAACTTATTTGGCTTACCACCCCCTTTCCAGAAAAAATATTACTCAGCCCC
>NW_005333182.1:0-314 GCF_000412655.1 Myotis brandtii | reverse complement strand
TTGAATTTTATCCTTAGTGATTTTTCAAAATATAAATTAGACTTGCCGTGTACAAACATTCTTGTCATTTGAATGTCACAATTAAACAACGAGTGCTTAATGGCTAAAATATATGGATATTTAAAAAGTAACAATTGTGCAGTTATGTTCCTCTAACACTCACCTCCATAACTTACCTACAAATTAACTGAACAATGGAGCTGCCATTTACATGTTTTTCTGATAAAAGGATAAAGAGAAAGTGATGAAACATTTAGACTAATATTTGTGATCTCAATCTCACTCAGATCAATGTAATTTTGTTTGGCATTAAA
>NW_005333181.1:0-279 GCF_000412655.1 Myotis brandtii | reverse complement strand
TAGAGGCCCGGTGCCCGAAATTCATGCATGGGTAGGGTCCCTAGGACTAGCTGGAGATCAGGGCTGATCAGGTTTCCCCCCCCTCCCCACCTCCCCACCCCTTCTCCTTCCCTTGCCACCCGTGCTCTGCTGCCACTGGTCGCCCACCATGTTCTGCACCGCCCCCTGGTGGTCAGCACACGTCATAGCGAGCAATCAACTCCCGGTCTCCCAGTCAAACTCCCGAGGGGACACCTGGCATATTAGCCTTTTATATATCTAGAAGATGCCTTGTGGGCC
>NW_005333180.1:0-687 GCF_000412655.1 Myotis brandtii | reverse complement strand
GGGTTTCCCCAACTCTGCACTTGCTTCAGGCTCCCAGGGGCCAGCCCTAACCTAGACCGTCCAGACACTGCCTGTGTCCTTCCCACGGCACCCCTGCGGCTTTCTGAGCCTTTCAGCACCTACGGGGCCGCTGTCTCCCTCACACCCACAGCTCCTTCCCCCTCCCGTTCTCTCCCCGCCTGTTCTCCGCTCTCCTGGTGGCCCGTTGCCCTGCAAACACCCGCTCCTTCTGTGGTTCTGTTGAAAAGGACCCAGGTCTCTCCTGAGTGAAGATTCTTGGTGGGTGTGTCTGTGGCCAGGCTCCTGACGAGGAGTGTGACGCCCGTCTCTTGTGCTGCAGGTCACCGGAGCGGTCGTGGCTGGTGGCATGATGGCACTCAGCATGGCAATTCGCTATTTACCTAGTTTGTCAGCAGGTCTCGGCCTGGGCCTGGGCCTGGCCGTCTCGGCCCTCATTGGGTCCCTGAAGGACACAGGCGAGCAAGCAGGAAGTACAGGGAGGTCAAGGAATCATCCCAGCAGCAGCCGGTTAGTATGGAGAGGACTTACTTACCCAGAAGGGGTAGGGTTGGGTTTATTGATTTCACTCTGTTTTATACTCATTTAGGCTAAATTTTTTTTTTAATTCTTTATTAGTTAAGGCATTACATATGTGTCCTTATCCCCCCCCCATTAACTCCCATCCTC
>NW_005333179.1:0-478 GCF_000412655.1 Myotis brandtii | reverse complement strand
TTTTTAATACCTTTACAATGGCATTCTCTCCAGAGTAGCTTGGAAAACTTGAAACAAACAAAGGATATGAAAATTTAGAGATGAGGATGTGAAGGAAATTCCTAAAGTTTGAAGAAAGTGAGACAATTAATGGAATAAATGAGAGGGCAGAGGAAGAGGAACTTGGAATTCAGGCCTCAGTGTAACAGCGGAAGTTGTTTGTTGTAAAGAAAAGCTGACTAATAAGTCTGTGGCCCAATAGTTAGTAACCCAGAGAAGAGGGACTAAACTCATCACTCAATATATTTTATTGCAATACATGGTATTCAGAAGTTAGTTTGATTTCTGATTCTATGAGAAAACACAACAGCAACGGCATTTTTATTCTGGTATTTAGTCAAAGTACTTCATTACTGAGTTTTTACTATTTTAACAGTACTTATACTTTCCATTAAACCCCTTCCCCCCTGAAATCTTTCTTCGATGATTTTTGAGAGCA
>NW_005333178.1:0-220 GCF_000412655.1 Myotis brandtii | reverse complement strand
CACAACTGCCCTCCCCTGCCACGACCCGCCTCCTCTGCTGGGACCCGCTTCCTCCACGTGAGGCAGCGGAGATGCCGGGACCAACCTCCTCCGTGCCGTGCGGAGCTGCAGGACCCCCAGGCCTCACCGCACGGAGCGGCTGCCAGGCCCTGCCTCCACTGTGCATGCGACCATCTTGTGGCAGCCATCTTCGTGCTTGAGGGCGTGATGCCACCTAGCT
>NW_005333177.1:0-232 GCF_000412655.1 Myotis brandtii | reverse complement strand
TGGCTGGTCCTCACAGCCCCTCCCATCCCAGCCAGCCTTCACAGCCCCTCGCAGCCTCAGGCGAACCTTGCAGCCCCTTGCGACCCTCGCAGCCCCTTGCAGTCTTGGCTGGCCCTTGCAGCCCCGGCTGCCTTGGCTGGCCCTCACAGCCCCGGCTTCGTATGGAAGGTCACCCGGACAGTCGTCCGGAATATCGTCCAGATGGTAGTTCTGCTGTTTGGTCTAATTAGCA
>NW_005333176.1:0-293 GCF_000412655.1 Myotis brandtii | reverse complement strand
AGCCAAACCAGCTAGGGCTTTTCCATTTATCTTTAGAAAGAGAGTGGAAGTGAGGGAGAAGAGAGAGAGCGAGAGAGAGAGAGAAAGAAACATTGATGTGAGAGAGACACATTGACTGGTTTCCTCCTGCACATGCCCCAACTGGCGCCGGGGATTGAGTCTGCAACCAAGGTATGTGCCCTTGACCGGAATCGAACTGAGACCCTTCAGTCCAAGGACCGACACTCTAACCCCTTAGCCAAACCAGCCAAGGCTGCCATTTTTTAAAAAAATATATTTTTATTGATTTTAGA
>NW_005333175.1:0-248 GCF_000412655.1 Myotis brandtii | reverse complement strand
GGTCAGTGCATGTCATAGTGACCGGTCGTTCCACTGTCAAGCCGAAACCAGCTCTCCGACATCCCCCAAGTGGTCCCGGATTGCGAGAGGGCGCATGCCAGGCCGGGAGACCCCACCAGTGCACGATCAGGGCTGGGGAGGGACACGGGAGATTGGCCAGCTGGGGAGGGGTTGTGGGGGAGGGCTCCAGGGCATGTCTGACATGTCTCGTTCAGTCCCGATCAGCCGGACCCCAGTAGCAAGCTAAC
>NW_005333174.1:0-222 GCF_000412655.1 Myotis brandtii | reverse complement strand
CTCCTTTGTTTGTTGCCTGACAGACATGTGACTGATCATACAGGTATCAGCATGAGAAGGTTGTCAGTTCGAGAACTGAAGTTTTGTTCTACAACTAATACATTTTTTTTCCATGAACAACTTGGTTGAGAACCGAATTGTTCCTAATGGGAGATATTTGAGAACCAAGGTTTGACTGGATACATATGTGTCAATCATTTATGTATGATTGTGATAAGCTAG
>NW_005333173.1:0-788 GCF_000412655.1 Myotis brandtii | reverse complement strand
TGGGCCTAAATCTTACAAGGTTAAATCTTACAATGTGTAGGATGAAATAAACCAAACCTGTCAATGTGACTGGGAATATATCACCTCCAGGCTGACCTCACAGTACTTACACGGAGGTAATTCAGCACACGTGACACACAGTTTCCCTGCTGGAACAGAATTTCAGAGTGCACTTGTATGGGAAAGCTACACTACACTCACTTGCAAATGCGTCCGGACGAAGGACTTCTTCCCAGTGTAGTCGAAGTTGTTCCTCATCAGGAAGTAGAGCAGCTGGGAGGCCTCGGTCCTGATGGAGCTCAGCTTGGAGTTGCAGAACTTCAGGATCTCGTAGCACAGAGCGGCACACATGTCAGCTCTCCCTTCGTAGAACGTCGAGGGAAACTAGGCGGAGTACGAGAAAGCAAGCAACCAAGTCACGGTCAGTGTGCCCCTCCTCTCCGGGTGCAAGAGGAAAACGCAGGACAATCGACGATGACCTCCCCGGTGAAACAGCTTACCTTATAAATTAACGACCTCAAGGCAGTGAAGACGTTTTTCAAAGCCGTTTCAGACTGATGTTTTTGAAGAAAGCACAGGTAGACGTCAAACACTTTTTTCATGAGAGGATTATGTCCATGGTCAGCCAGGAGCTGGTTCTAAAACACACAAGGACGGCTGCATCCGTGAGGCGCACAGACACCCAGTAGGTCTCACACCATTTTGAGGTTCAAAGGTTAAATTTTCCAGGTACTAAGTACAACTTATAATGTCGGTCAGTCTCATGTTGATTCAACATGTAAATATTA
>NW_005333172.1:0-218 GCF_000412655.1 Myotis brandtii | reverse complement strand
CTGTCATCATTTCTTCAAATAGATTTTCTAATCCTTGTTGTTCTTCTTGTCCTTATGACAGCCCTATTATGTGTATGTTACTTTGTTTCATGTTGTCCCAAAGCTCCCTTAGGCTCTCCTCCTGCTTTTTAATTTTTTATCCAGTTGCTGTTCAGATTGAGCTGCTTTCTCTACCTTATTGTCTAACTCACTAATTCGGTCCTCTGCTTCTTCTAGTC
>NW_005333171.1:0-350 GCF_000412655.1 Myotis brandtii | reverse complement strand
ACAGCTTGCTATGACATGCACTGACCACCAGGGGGCATACCGTCAACCAGTAGACCAGTTGCTATGACGTGCATTGACCACCAGGAGGCAGATGCTCCGACCGGTAGGTTAGCTTGCTGCTGGGGTCCAGCCGATTGGGACTGAGAGTGATGGGCCAGACACAACCTGGAGCCCTCCCACAGTCCCTCCTTGGCTGGCCAACCTCCTGCGTCCTTCCCCGGCCCCAGTTGTGCACTGGTGGGGTCCCTCAGCCTGGCCTGCAACTTCTTGCGATCCGGAACCCCTTGGGAGAGCCAGTTTCAGCCCAATGGCTGAACAACTGGTTGCTATGATGTGCACTGATCACCAGG
>NW_005333170.1:0-257 GCF_000412655.1 Myotis brandtii | reverse complement strand
GTGGCAGCAGTGGCCAAGCAGGCCCAGAGGCCCTCTGGCAGCAGGTTGGGGCAGAATGCCTGCATCATCACTATGGCGACGATGCAGTGTCCTGGCCCAGCCGCTGCCATCTTTGTCACGGAGTGACAACTAATTTGCATATTACTCTTTTATTAGGTAGGAGAAGAGATAATTTTTTATTTATTTTTTATTTTTTTTAATTTCAGATGTTATGATTTTATTTTATTTTTTTTTATTTATTTATTTTTTATTAAATC
>NW_005333169.1:0-908 GCF_000412655.1 Myotis brandtii | reverse complement strand
ACTTCACTTCATCCTTACTCCCTAATTATTGGCAGTAGGTGCTCCTATTATTCTTGACAGACAGATTACGTAACTTTCTCCAAGTAACACAGAGTCTACGGGGCCAAGGGCAGGTGAGGTTTGAACTCGGGACATCTGGTCTGAAGCCATGCACTTCATGACTCTGCTACCGCCCCCTCCCCTCTCCCCTCTGCTCGGCACCGCCTTCAGCACCATTTCTGGTAGACGGTAAGGAGTCTTTTGCTAAAAAGGAACGTGTTAGTCTCGTTTTAACACCAGGATAGAAACAGATGCCATTTCTAAAGGGCGAGACTTCTTTTTGATTAGTATGTCAATCACGGGAAGAGCGTTTTACACAGACAACATGAAAAGGGAAAGTGAAATCCACACCACCACCATCAGAGCCAAAGCCTCCTTCCGCTGGGGTTGCCCTCGGCCACTGTGGTATGTGCAGCTGAAATCCTACCACTGGCGGAACTTTCTAATGGCACTTGAAGTAATGACCCAGCAGCAGCTCGTGAGTTAGCCCTGAGGTCAACTTCACGTGACCTTGAGTGTGTTACTGAACTCTTCTGAGAATCAGTTTCCCCATCTGTAACATGTTCATTCAGGCCGATAGTTATCAAGCATCTACCCTGTGTCAGCCCCGAGGCACAGCAGTGACCGAGGCAGACAAGGCCCCCAGCTTCAAGGGAAGATGGACCCACAGACAACGTGCAGGTCCGATGATGAGGGGAGTGGAAGGAGTCGGGGTCCTGAGGACCCACGGCAGGAGGCGGAGACCATCTGGATCAAGGGGCCTTCTGAACGGAGTGAAGCTTAAAGTGATGCTGAGGGAGGGACAGGCGGGCGATGACACATAACCCGCGCACAGAGGGGCTGCTGTGAGGAGTGAGGTAGCATACATG
>NW_005333168.1:0-260 GCF_000412655.1 Myotis brandtii | reverse complement strand
CCGTAGAAGTGTGTCCCCTGAATAGTTTGTAAAGCCCTTGCATCTGAGGTCACAGTGGATCCTCCCTTAACTGTCTTAGCGCTCAGGTCAGAAGCACCACTCTCTTTGCTTCCATTTGAGAAAACCGAGGCTTAAAGAAAGGAAATGAGTGGGCCGAGGTTTCCCGAGTAGTAAGACCTGTGCCTTCTGAACGCTGCCTGGTGCTCTTCCAATGCACCGAACACAATGTAGACCTCTGCCCGTGAGCAAGCCCCCAGTCC
>NW_005333167.1:0-237 GCF_000412655.1 Myotis brandtii | reverse complement strand
GCCCACGCCTGCTCACAGCCTGTGCCTGCTGCTCGCTAGCTGTGCGGCCTCGGTTTCCCCAGATGGATACGATGACCCTGGCTGCTGTGGCTCAGGGGATAGAGCGTCAGACCCGGGTTCGATTCCAGTCAAGGGCACAGACCTCGGTTGCAGGCTCGATCCCTGGCCCTGGCCGGGGGCGCGTGCGGGAGGCAACCCTCGTCGATGTGTCTCTCACATCGATGTTTCTCTCTCTCT
>NW_005333166.1:0-617 GCF_000412655.1 Myotis brandtii | reverse complement strand
GGGATGCCAGGCCCAGAGCTCCAGCTCAGCACACCAGTGTCTCCACACAGGCAGGAGGAAGGCCCTGGGACTGCAGGCGGGGTAGGCTCATGGAGGGCCAGGAGGAGGCAGAGCAAGAGCGTCCTCTGCAGAATTCTGGAGGCTCACTAAGACAGGATGGCCCCTTCCACGCGAGTCCCCTGTGCAGGGCCCTCGGCTCCTTCCTGCCGCAGCCACTGCACACCCTGCCCTGGGCGCTCCCGTGTGCCAGGCACAGAATGACAGGGAGGAGGAAAGGACCCCGAGTGTCAGGAAGTCCCTGGGGTGCCCAGGCCTGGGTGCTCAGCTCAGACCTGAGGCAGGGATGTCTTCACTCCTCTCATGTATGTAGGGGCCGGGGTGAGCAGTGCTGCACCCCTCAGGGGGCCAGAGAACCCGGTCAGAAACCCAAGGCGGGTCTGTCCTGTGGAGGGATGAGGCTGGAGCCCTTCATAGACTCCATGGTCAGGGGCTGAGCAGACCCCTGAGTGCCCGGGGCCCAGCCCTGCCTCCTCACAGTGCACCCTCAGTGTCATCAGGTGAGGATGTGGCCGAGGGGGCACACAGATGTGGTCAGAGTCAGAATTGCTCCTCGGACT
>NW_005333165.1:0-241 GCF_000412655.1 Myotis brandtii | reverse complement strand
TTAATTATTAATATAATTTTATTTATACATGATTACTCCAAAGCAAATTTTAGTTCCATATTTTCCTCTGATTTCTAAAATAGTTTTTTTCCCACTAAGGTGACTGACTCCTACAAAAAACTGCTTAACTAAGACTCTAAAATGTAAAGTCAGCCCTAACCTGTTTGGCTCAGAGGATAGAGCGTGGACGTGTGGACTGAAGGCTCCCAGGTTCAATTCCGGTAAAGGGCATGTACCTTGG
>NW_005333164.1:0-215 GCF_000412655.1 Myotis brandtii | reverse complement strand
TATAACCACAAGGAAGAAAATAAGCTGGATGACGTGGAGACTGGGGACGATGGGTTGGGTGGTCAAGGGAGGTCTCTCTGAGGGATTGACGGTGCCACTGGGAGCATGGGGAGCCGCAGCCCTGCAGGGAGCCAGCAAAGCCCTCAGTGTGCTCCGGGAGGCTAGCGCGGGGGTGGTTAGTAGTGAGGAAGGAGGAGCCTGGTCGGAGTGGCCAG
>NW_005333163.1:0-349 GCF_000412655.1 Myotis brandtii | reverse complement strand
CAGCCCTGATTGCTGGCCAGGCTTAGGGACCCTACCCATACATGAAATTCACGCACCAGGCCTCTAGTTTAAAAATAAATGTTTACTCGTGCATATGTGGTACATATAAAGCTCTCACTGGCGCCAATCACACACATGTGTTTCGACCTGTCATTGTCAATCTTTAATTTGGTTGTTTTTGTTGACATTCAATGTGAACCACATCATGATTTATTCATCATTCTTCAATAGTGGACACATTTCTTCATTTTATCTTTTATTGTTCTTTTATTATTTTTTACTATTAATAGTAGTAGTAGTATTTTTAAAAATTTTTAATTTGATTTGTTTTAAATATATGTATCATAGC
>NW_005333162.1:0-213 GCF_000412655.1 Myotis brandtii | reverse complement strand
GAGAGACAGAGACAGAGACAGAGACATCGATTGGTTGGTTGCCTCCTGCACACGCCCGGGCTGGGCTGGGGATTGAGCCTGCAACCGGGTATTACGTGCCCTTGACCAGAATCGAACCTGAAACCCTTCAATCCTTGGGCCGACAATGCTGTAACCACAGAGCCAAACCGGCCAGGGCTATCATTTTACTTTTTATCCAATTCCTGAAGTTTC
>NW_005333161.1:0-239 GCF_000412655.1 Myotis brandtii | reverse complement strand
GCCCCTGAGCAACAGATGAACAGATTACTCAGACACACTTTAACTGTGAAAAAGAGGGCTAAGAGGCCCCTGGCTGTAGTGGCCAAAGCAGCCTTGATTGCCTGCCTCATTAGCCTTTTATTTGAATTTTTGTCTTTAGATATAATCAATAGGGTGAGTAATCTTGGGAGGACACATGTGTTTACATGGTCCTCTAGGCAAAGGCATCCAGGGATTAAGCATAAAGATTCCAGTAAACA
>NW_005333160.1:0-1127 GCF_000412655.1 Myotis brandtii | reverse complement strand
ACCACCCTAGTGTAGTCTCCTTCCATCACCATTTATATCCCCATTTAACATCTTCTATCCAACTGGTCTTCAGTTGGTTATTTAGGTTGCTTGATCTTTTTTTAGTTGTAATTCCATTGGTCCTGGGAGGAGGGTGATGAAAACCAACAACAAAATTTGTACTTTCCCAATATAAATGAGGATACTCAAAAACACTTCTTTTTGAAGTGCTATAACAGACAACAGATCATCAGATTTTGGGAACTATATTTTATTATAACTAGAAATTAATGAATAAAATATATTCTATATCTGATGTCAAAAAACTAAAGTCACCTAAAGGGAAAATGAAGGGAAAAAATTGTTGCTAAAATTCAATTTCACTAGCTTAATTCCTGCTTTTCTGGACCATGGCCTAGAAACCAGGAACCAACTCACTCAGTGACTAATCAGTCAGCTAATCTCACCCATCAAAGACCTTGCAGCCAATTTCTGGTGTGATGGTTCCAGGTCTGGCTTAAGTTGCAGATGAAAACAGCTGTTAGTACTCTGTCATTGCTAATTTCTTCCTTAACCCATGTGAGGGGATCAAAATAAGCACAAAATACAATTAGAAGCTTAACATACCAGTCTAAGTATGGGGTTTCAATGTTGCAAATAAACATAGAGAGGCCTCGTGTTCTCTTTCTATCCCTGAATATTTGAAATGTGACACTTCTTAAAAATGGAGTTCTGAAGGTTCTTGGATTTGTCTGATCCAGAAACAGTGAGTTCAGTGGACTTCTAAGACAGACTCTGTAATTCTCCATGGCCACCATCCTCCAAATAAAACATTAAGAGTAAAAGACTTGCACAGACATTTTCCCCAAAAGACATATAAATCTTCAACAGGTCTATGAAAACAGTGGTCATTGTCACTAATTATGAGAAAAATGCAACTCAAAGCCACAATAAGATATTGCTTCACATCTGTCACTATGGCTTATTATATCAACAAAAACAAAAATCAGGTGTTGGCAAGAATGTGGAGAAATTGGAACCCTTGTACACTGTTGGTGGAATGCAAAACGATACAACCTCTGGAAAAAGTATGGCAGTTCCTTACAAAACTAAAAATAGAGCTTTCATATGACCCAGCAATCTCACCT
>NW_005333159.1:0-233 GCF_000412655.1 Myotis brandtii | reverse complement strand
AGCTGCCTTGGGTCTGGTATGAATCTGTTTCCCCAACGGACTGAAACTTCCCCGCGGGCAGCGGGCGGCCCCCGGTGGCTCAGACCCGGCGGCCACCTCTCCTCTGGAGCTCAGTCACTTACCTGTAAAATGGAGCTGACGGCCCAGCACGGTGCCAGGCACAGCACAGGTGCTCAGTAAATGCTGGCTCGATGCAACTGCATTGCCGCAGGGCTTAGCCCAAAGCCCGCAAC
>NW_005333158.1:0-575 GCF_000412655.1 Myotis brandtii | reverse complement strand
ATATATAGCTGTCTTGAAATCATTGTTAAAGAGCTCAAGGGTAAAAGTGAAGGATACCACCCGAGCCGCTCCCGTTAGAGGTCACTGAACCGAGGGAGTCAAGAAAAGGACAGAAAAATAGCTGCAAAAATGAATTAGGAGGTTATGAAAGAATAACCTCAGCCAGCGATTCAGAGCTGGAGGATTCATCTTCTGCTGGTTCGGAAGAGGATCGGTACCCCCCCACCCCTCCCCCAAGTTAAGGAAAGAAGAGTGGCGAGAAGGGAAACAGAGATGAAGGAGCTTTTAGGGAGTCTAAAAGAATTATTGCTTACAGTAGTAAGAAAAAGAAAGAAAATAAAAGTCCTCAGGAGTTGGCTGCACAGCAGCCGAAAAGTGAAAGTAAAGCGGCACTAGTCATTAATCAGGCATTAGCAGCTGAGCCTCCACCACCCACCTGAAGACACAAAGACCTGCTAATGCTCAATACTTACAAGGGTTATATATATTATTAATTATTAGAGGCCCGGTGCAGAAAAATTTGTGCACTCTGGGGGGAGGGGCGGGGTCCCTCAGCCCGGCCTGTGCCCTCTCAC
>NW_005333157.1:0-1649 GCF_000412655.1 Myotis brandtii | reverse complement strand
TTCTAGACTCACCCAAATTCAATAGAAATACTGGGAATGGGTAGTATTGTTTCACAAATAGGAAAATAGATGATTCCTTTTGGGCAGCACATTTAAATGAGCAGATAAGTGCTGGGACTGGGTTAATTGTGTTGGCACAATGATGCCAACCAATGAAAACAAGGCCAATGGGTGTTAGGCTCTCATCAAAATTCTGTTTAGTTAGTCTGTTCTCCTTTCAAGAGGAAGAATAGGCAACAGACTTGAAGTGAGACCGGGACTGATCTCTGACTCATTTGTTTCTGCTCTGTTGAAATGATGGAACAGTACAATATCTCCTCCCACCGACGTCAGCCATACTCGGAAGCTTACATGAGTAATGAAATTCCTGGGATGACCTTTCTTCATTCACAACTTATGTATAATTTTACAAACTCAGGGCTGTTTTGTAAGGTTTAGAATAATTCAAATTACAAGGAATAGTATTTATTCATAGTTATCTTGAGTAGTATGTCATATAAAAGCACCCGTTAACTCTTTTGTTTATGCTATTGTAGACTAGATTCTTAATTGTGGTTCTATCAGAAATAAAAGCTAGTCCCCGTGATGTTTAACTGTTTCGTACATTATAATGAAAATCTCATACATCAGTAGCCTTCTCTGTGTTCTTGATATGGAGCTAGGGGCAACGGTTTATGAAACAGGCAAAGAAATTGTGAAAGATTGGAAGATAATGTTCACTGGCAGCCTGATTTTAAATAGATAAAAATGGTATGAACAATTTTCTCTTTTTAAGCTTTCTTGAAGTATAATTTACATACCCTAAGCATATAAGTCAACGTCTTAAATAAATTCATAAAGTGATATAACCAAAACCATCATCTACTTTTAGAACAATTCTGTCACCTCAAAATGTTCCCTGTCTATTTACAGTCAATCTCCACGCCAACCCTCAGCTCCAGGAAACTGCTGATCTCCTGCAGTCATTATAGGTTTGTCTTTCCAGGAAATTCCATGTAACTGCAATAAGTCTTCTGTTCATGGGCTCTTTCATTCAGTGTAAGGTTTTGGAGATGTATCCGTGTTAGATCACTTACCCATAGTTTTTTCCATTTTGTTGCTGATTTGTATGCCTTTGCATAGTTGCCCAATATTTTGTTCAAATATTCACAGTTGAGGGCCAAATGAATGATTTCCTGGTTTTTGGGAGTTTTTTGCTGTTATGAGTTATCATGCTGTGAACATTCACATACAAGTCTTTATACTCACTTAAATCTAGGAGTGGAATTGCAGGTTCATATGCTAAGTTTACGTATAATCTTTTAAGGAACTGCGGAACAGTTTTCAAAGTGGCTAAAACTTTTACATATTCCCACTGTCAATGTTGCTATTGTCCACGTTTCTAAATATACAATCCCGTTTTTATGCAGAGGTGTCTCTGTGTGTCCATGGGAGAGGGTCCATGGGAGAGGAATGCAGAGATGGGGACTTGAAGATGCCAGGGTGCTTATCTTCCTTGTACAGAGGATAGAGAAATGCCTTAGGAGGGAAGGGTTCAGGCAGATGGAAACATTTCTGGCCTGAGCCATTCAAGTGACCATAAGGTAGATGAAAAGTAGCCCTGACCTGCGCAGCTGGGAGAGCTATAAGAGAAAAATCCCCAGGCCAGC
>NW_005333156.1:0-347 GCF_000412655.1 Myotis brandtii | reverse complement strand
ACAGCTCCCACTTCATTTCCATGTGCAGCGTTGCCAGAGTGTGAACTATTTACATTATATTCCTAACTGTGAGAGGGTTGAAAACTTATGTTTTTTCAGGAGATCAGGTGAAACCCGCTTTCTGACTAAATATGCTTTATAAAACCAAAGGCTTCCTGTTCCTGTACTGACCCTGCTCCACACTCAGTGGCTTGGCCAGGTCAGAAGAGCAATCCTGGTCCAAACGGCCAGCAGCCTAGCCTGACCCAGGGCCTAAGCAGGACCTGATTCCCAATGTCCATTTGATACATGACCCCGTGGTGTCAGCTCCGAGGGGAGCAGGGCGTGTCCTCCCCTCAGTCCACACA
>NW_005333155.1:0-308 GCF_000412655.1 Myotis brandtii | reverse complement strand
GAGAATGAATGAAACTATACATTAAGGCAAAGAGGAACTCCTTTTTACTGATTTTGAGAGAGAGAGGAAAGGAGAGGGGTAAAGAGATAGAAATATCAATGAGAGAGAAACATCATTGATCGACTGCCTCCAGCATGCCCCCTGCTGGCGATCAAGCCTGCAACCCCGGCCATGTGCCCTGACAGGAAATTGAACCGTGACCTCCTGGTTCATAGGCTGATGCTTAACTACTGGGTACTTTTTTAATGGAGGTGGAAGGAGTAGGGTGAGATGTGGGAGACAGCTGAGTGGGGAGAGGTATAAATGAT
>NW_005333154.1:0-278 GCF_000412655.1 Myotis brandtii | reverse complement strand
CAGCAGTCCCGGATTGTGAGAGGGATGTCCTACTGCCTATTTAAGCCTGATGCTGCAGGGATCAGGCCTAAACCAGCAGTCAGACATCCCCCGAAGGGGTCACAGATTGGAGAGGGTGCAGGCTGAGCTGTGTAAAATGCTATTGAAATTTTTATAGGGATTATATTTTGGATCTGTAGATTGCTTTAAGTAGTATGGACATTTTAACAATGTTAATTCTTCCAATCTATAAACGCAGGATATCTTTCCACTTATTTCTGTCTTCTTCACACCCTTGG
>NW_005333153.1:0-993 GCF_000412655.1 Myotis brandtii | reverse complement strand
TACACATTTGCATATAGTCATATGGATATATAATGATCTGGGTCTTGAGTGTTAAAGGTAGAGTTTAATATTGTCATAAAAACAGTACTTCATAATGAGAGACAGGGATTTCGTAGAAGAGAATTAAAAAAGGAGGAAACAAAAAAGGACAAGACACGATGTCAGGCCAATAACTATTCAGAAAAATAGGCTTTCTCAACAGTTGAGTCCCAAATACTGTCTTTGATGTAATACATCTATGTATAGTGATACTATTCCTTTTGTAGATTATTCTCAATATCCTGAATTTGTAGCGAGGACTTGTGTTTTATTGTCAAAAAAAATCTTTGGAGAATGTGCTGGAAAATATACACTCTAAATTGAATATAGTAGGTGATGATGTTAGTGATTTTTATTTTCGCCTGAAACCTTTCCTTTTTGCCCATTTCTCAATTTTGTAACTTTTCAGATTGCTTTCCCAACTTTTTAAGCTTGAGGTCAGTAGGCTGAAATGCTTTAGAGACGGCTAACTTATAACTCAAAGCCTGAAGACTATATCATACTCTCTCAGAGGGATCAAACGTCTTTAAAACCCTGCAGAGGAGAAGAGGGGAAAAATGGGTCAAAATTTTTGTTTGTACTATTTTCAGTGAAAACATCCCTATTATCTAAAACCTCTGAACAGTTGTTAGCTATCATTTCAACAAGAGTCACTCCATGACTAAGAGCAAAACATAAAGATCATCCCACAGCAAAGGAAACGTTATGTATTGGTGTTAGCAAACACTCATAGCTAGTATGGCATTAGGCTCTAAAGGGCATGTTCTATAACGAACACAATCTTTTTTTTATTTTTTATTTTGATTTTTCACAGAGAGGAAGGGAGAGGGATAGAGAGTTAGAAACATTGATGAGAGAGAAACATCATCGATCATCTGCCTCCTGCACATCCCCCGGGATGTGCCTGCAACCAAGGTTACATGCACTTGACCGGAATCAAACCTGGGACCCTTC
>NW_005333152.1:0-250 GCF_000412655.1 Myotis brandtii | reverse complement strand
ACTCCTGCTCCTCATTATTCAGGTATTTCCTTCGATGTCACGAGCTGTCTCTCTCATGCCCGCACTTCCTTCTGGGCTTTCACTGGAGGAGGCTTTAAACCCTCATGTCCAGTAACTCTCTGTCCATGAGCATCAGGCACATTTCTGTCATGTGACTCAAATCAAGTCCAACTTCCTCTTCTCACCCAGTTCCACAGTCATTTCCACATTTATGGTAGTTTCCCAGCAGCGCTCCCCTCTGGTACCAGCA
>NW_005333151.1:0-204 GCF_000412655.1 Myotis brandtii | reverse complement strand
CTCCTCTGAGCTCCAGTGCACAGGGACAGTGGTCTGGGTGTGGGGAATGTTGTGATTAATATATGTGAGCAGCCTGGGGACCTGAGGCTAAGCCCCGTTCTGGGGTTCAGACTTAGGAATTCTTATTTAGCACCATCTAAACCGTGTCCCCTAATCCCGCTTTTATAAGGAAGAAAGCTGATTTTTGTAAAAATATATTTTTAT
>NW_005333150.1:0-366 GCF_000412655.1 Myotis brandtii | reverse complement strand
ACCACCCTATTATCTGTGTCCATGGGTTATGTATATAGGCATACAAATTCTTTGGTTGATCTCTCCCCCTGCCCCCACCCCCACACACACTGAGCATATTCACATTGTTCTAAACAGATCTCCAGAATTTTTCATCTTGCAAATCTGAAACTGTATACCCATTAAACAATACCCTATTTCCTCCTTCCTTCAGCCCCTGGTAACCATCAGTCTACTTTCTATGAATTTGACTACTCTAAATACATCATGTAAGTAGAATCATACAATATTTGTCTTTTTGTGATTGACTTATTTCACTTAGCAGAAGGTCCTCAATGTTCATCCATGTTGTAGCGTGTGACAAGATTTCCTTCCTTTTAAGACTGA
>NW_005333149.1:0-231 GCF_000412655.1 Myotis brandtii | reverse complement strand
TATTTATTTTGGTCCTCTCTCTTTGTTTCTTGGTGAGTATGGCTAATGATTCAACAATCTTGTTTATCTTTTCAAAGAACCAGCTGTTGGTTTAATTGATTTTTGTATTGTTTTTTAGCCTCTATGTCATTTATATCTGCTCTAATCTTTATTATTTCCATCCTTCTACTTACTCTGAGCTTCTCTTGTTTTTCTGTTTCTAATTCTTTAAGTTGTAGGGTTAAATAGTTT
>NW_005333148.1:0-219 GCF_000412655.1 Myotis brandtii | reverse complement strand
TTCCACCCGTCAGCATCCGTTTCCTTTATCAGACCTCGTCTGTCCTGTCTGCTGGCCTCGGGTGGGACTGGCCCAGGGCAGGCAGTGAGCCCTTTGAGAGCGGGGAGTGGGAGCGAGCCTGGTGTGCCTGTGCCCACGTGCCAGTGTGTAACTGAAGTGCGCTGGCTCGCACAGCTCGGCCATGTGACAGGCTTTACCCGAGACAGGTGTGAACATTTG
>NW_005333147.1:0-382 GCF_000412655.1 Myotis brandtii | reverse complement strand
GACCAGGCCAGCAGGGGGGGCAGTTAGGGGCGACCAGACCAGCAGAGGAGGGTAGTTAGGGATGACCAGGCCGGCAGTGGGGAGCAGTTAGGGGCGATCAGGCCGGCATGCAGAGGCAGTGAGGGGTGATCAGGTTGGCAGTGGGGGCAGTTAGGGGCGACCAGGCAAGCAGGCAGGTGAGTGATTAGGAGCCAGTGGTCCAGGATTGTGAGAGGGATGTTTGATTGCCAGGCTAGACCGGCACTCGGACATCCACCGAGGGGCCCCAAATTGGAGAGGGTGCAAGCTGGGCTGAGGGGACTTCCCCCACATGCACAAATTTTGTGCATCGGGCCTCTAGTAAAGTAATAATATAATCTACACTAATAAAAGAGAAACATGG
>NW_005333146.1:0-517 GCF_000412655.1 Myotis brandtii | reverse complement strand
AGCTCTGTAGTATAACTTGAAATCAGGTAGTGTGATACCTCCAGCTTTGTTTTTTGTTTTTTTTTTTTCCTTCAGGATTGCTTTGGCTATATGGGGTCTTTTGTAGTTCCAAACAAATATGATGATTTCTCATTCTATTTCTTTAAAAAATGATATTGGGATTTTGATGGTGATTGCATTAAATCTATATATTGCTTTGGGTAACATGGCAATTTTACCGATGCTGATTCTTCCAATCCATGAACACAGGACATTTTTCCACTTTGTTGTGTCTTTTACAATCTCTCTTAATAATGCTTTGTAATTTTCAGTATATAGGTCTT
Organism: Myotis brandtii; assembly: GCF_000412655.1. NCBI lineage: Eukaryota > Metazoa > Chordata > Mammalia > Chiroptera > Vespertilionidae > Myotis > Myotis brandtii. The sequence goes on along the minus strand of NW_005333146.1, from coordinate 194 downwards.
TCACATTCTTTGTTAAATTTATTCTTAGGTATTTTATTCTTTTGGTTGCTATTGCAAATTACATTTTTTCTGAAGTTTTTTTGTTAGTATACAGAAAGGCAATGGATTTTTGCATATTGATTTGTATCCTGCAACTTGATGTATTTGTTTATTGTTCCTAATAGTTTTTCAGTAGAATATTTAGGGTTTTCTAT
>NW_005333145.1:0-225 GCF_000412655.1 Myotis brandtii | reverse complement strand
CTAAGGGCTCTCCTTGTCTTGCAGATGTCCATCTTCTCCTTGTGTCTTCACATGCTCCTCCCTCAGTGTCTGTGTCCCAATCTCTCCTTAAAGGACTCAAGTCATATTGAGGCCCACCCTAATGACCTCATTTTTACTTATTATCTTTGTAAAGAACCTGTCCTCAAATACAATCACACTCTGAGGTTCCAAGGGTTAGGACTTCAACCTATTAATCCGGGGTGT
>NW_005333144.1:0-551 GCF_000412655.1 Myotis brandtii | reverse complement strand
CTTTTCATATTGATGTGAACTCTTAATATTTTGGATTGTTCTTTTATTATAGGTAACATCACACCTAGTTGACACATAACAAAAATCTTATTGTACAGAAAAACCATTTTTATATTTTAGCAAATGGTCTAGTATAATAGGTAAATTCCCTAAAAGTAAATAATTCCAACCCACAAAATATGAAGGATGCTTTTCTTGTAAATACGTTAGTTTAACCTAGAGTTGTGTGTTGCTTTAAATTGAAACAACTAAATATACAGTAAGTAACAGAATGATGTGTAAGCTATAATAAAGGAAATAAGTTTTGTGATAAATTTACCTGTACCTTTACCAGCTTTGCACGTCTTGACATTTGCCTTCTCTGCTTTGGATGTTTAAACTAGTGTGGGTGCACACAAATGCTCTGTCCGCCTGTTCCCAATATTATTTCCCTCCTCCTTTCTCTCAGTTAACCGCTGGCCTTCTTTCAGTGTTTATCATCCCGTTTGCGTTTCCAGTACTGTTTTTATGTAGGAGTTAATTTAAAATATAAACTATTCTCATGTTTTATT
>NW_005333143.1:0-264 GCF_000412655.1 Myotis brandtii | reverse complement strand
GAGCCGCATGTGGCTCGCGAGCCGCAGTTTGCGGAACATGGCTCTAGGCAAAGGGAATGCCCCCTTGACAGCATCAGGACTAATGCCCACAGCACTGTGAGGCTATTAATATGAATGGCACCTGAGATTTTGACGGGTTAAAATTGGGAATTTGGGCCCCACGGACAGATTGACATGGCAAAAACAACAACTATTAAACTTCTCAGCTCTTTTTCCTGCCAAGAAAAGTACACATACTCACCTATCCCTGCTCCTTCTCCCATC
>NW_005333142.1:0-544 GCF_000412655.1 Myotis brandtii | reverse complement strand
ATGTTAATTTGATATTTGGATGCACTGAGAAGTAATGGCAATAAGTTAGCTACCCTCATCACCATAACAAGTTACGATTTTTTTTCATCCTGTTTTGACGACTTTTAAAATTTATTCTCTTGCCAACTTTCAAATATGCAACATGGTATTATCTATAGTTGTCATGCTCTACATTTCATGTTCTACATCTCATCCCCATCGTTTACTTATTGTACACTGTCATCTGATGCACAATGTTTCAGTCAACATGTAACAGCGGTCTCATGAGATTATCATGGAGCTGAAAAATTCCTATCACTTGGTGATGCTGTAGCCCTCCTAACGTTGTAGTGCAGTGCAGAAACAGTCCTACACCCCTACCAATGGCATAAAAGTATACATACAGTTGTGTATAGTATGTAATACCTGATAATAAACAGCTATGTTACTGGTTTATGTATTTGCTATACTACTAGTATACTTTTCACCATTTAAGAGTAGACTCTCTCACTTATTAAAAAACAAAACAAAAACATTTGCTGTAAATGTAACATAGTATTCTGTG
>NW_005333141.1:0-203 GCF_000412655.1 Myotis brandtii | reverse complement strand
ATGATGAGAGAGAATCATTGACTGGCTGCCCCTTGCAGGCCCCACACTGGGTATTGAGCCTGCAGCCCAGGCATGTGCCCTGATCGGGAATCGAACCACAACCTCCTGGTTCATAGGTCGACGGCTCAACCACTGAGCCATGCCGGTTAGGCTCCCGTCCCTTTTATTAATCTGCTTATTTTCCACATTATCAGCCCTACTCC
>NW_005333140.1:0-274 GCF_000412655.1 Myotis brandtii | reverse complement strand
GCTGACGCTCTATCCACTGAGCCAAACTGGCTTCGGCAATATATCACTCTTTATTTCTTCCTGATTCTTACCTAAGCTGTTAATTTTTTATTTTTTCATCCATCTGTGTTATGAACTGTACTAGAGGCCAGGTGCACAAAATTTATGCACAGGTGCGGGTCCCCTCAGCCCAGCCTGTACCCTCTCCAATCCGGTTCCCCTCGGGGGATGTCTGACTGCTGGGTTAGGCCCTATCGTGGAGATCAGGCCTAAACTGGCAGTTGGACATCCCTCT
>NW_005333139.1:0-223 GCF_000412655.1 Myotis brandtii | reverse complement strand
CAGAGGCTGGGGTCCCCATCACCAGACACAGCGTCCATGCTGCTGCCCCTGAGAGTCCAGCCTTGAGCTGTCTGCAGCTTGCATGCTTTCTGAGCATGTGTGTGTGTGTGTGTGTGTGTGTGTGTGTGTATGTGTGTGTGGTCACTAGCAGACCTGGCCTGGTGCTCGGAGGGCCCTGTGGTTGTATTGAAATTCTGAATAATTTTTAACAAGGACTCTGCAT
>NW_005333138.1:0-616 GCF_000412655.1 Myotis brandtii | reverse complement strand
GGAGAAATTGTGTGGAATTCAGGGCATCCTCTGCAGTGTATGGAATACTCCCCTCCAAGTAGAAAAGTTCAAAATTGTCGCCACTCACCACTAGCAGTGCTATTAATGGCTGAGCCACCTCAAGATTGAAGATTTGCATGTCCCCACCAGGTATAAAATACACTAAGTAAAATCTGCTTGAGGACAAAGTGTTTCATGGAATGTATAGTTGAAGAGGGAAGTTATAGATCCCAGGCATGCCAGTTTCACAAAACACGACTCAAATCATGTATATATTTATTAATAAGCATCCTTCCCTATCCCTTTTCTTTGCTACTTTATATAAAGTGACAGTTAAATTTATACTATAATCCTTAAATGACAGAATATCAGAGTGGAAATGTAATTGAACTATAAATTTAAATCATTAGTTAACTTAACCTAATTATTAATAACAAATGCTACATATGAGTTTATTGTGTTTTTGCCTCAAATTGATTTTGTCTAAAATTATAATTTCAACTTCATTTTTCTGCATCTGTCTTCCTTTTTTATTTTGACAACTTGATCTGTCAAAAGGCAAGATCTCCTACTACAGCTTTGTTTCTATCCATTTCTTCTTTTAACAGTTTGAACT
>NW_005333137.1:0-222 GCF_000412655.1 Myotis brandtii | reverse complement strand
TTTTAATTAAAAAAATGGGCGCTCTATTGGTGTTTTCAAGTAGAATCTCTGATTTTCAAAAATAGGTTACTGATGCTTAACAGGAGATGCCTGTATAGTGTTATGATTATACTATGTTACAAATGAGGCCCGAAAAGATTAAAATACTTGCCCAAAATCCAGTAGCTGAGAAGGGGCAGTCTGACTCTAGAGGTGTGTTCTTTTTTTTTTTTTTTTTTTCGC
>NW_005333136.1:0-281 GCF_000412655.1 Myotis brandtii | reverse complement strand
GGATGGGGGTGCTGCTTGCAGGGGAGCAGGCCCAGCTTGGGGCTGCCCACAGACCGGGCTTTCCTGCTCCCGGATCAGGCGCAGCTGGAGGCTGCTTACAGGCCGCACTTTTCTACTTACCGATGGCCGGATCACCACAGCAACCCAGGGTCCAGCGGCACTTTCCTGCTCTCCAATAGTCATAGGGTCCTGGCTGGGGGCTGAGCTTAACAGTGCGGGGCTTAGGCGGCATGGGGGTCCCTGCTGGGGCTCAGGTGGCACATAGGGGTCCCAGCTGGGGG
>NW_005333135.1:0-734 GCF_000412655.1 Myotis brandtii | reverse complement strand
ACTCTGAAGGAAAATGGTTATCCAGAACAGTTCGTTAAAACAAATTCACGCATGAAGACCATTGAAGAATCAGTTAGTACGGTTCCAAAGAAGAACGTCTATATATCGGTTCCTTTTAAAGGGGATGCAGTTTATGAAATCTTATCTCAAAAGCTTTCACGTGCTATAGAAAAAACATTTCCAGCAGCGAAGTTGAACGTGGTAGCTCAAACGCGACCGCTAATTAATTGTCGCTTAAAGGACAAACTCCCAGTTCTATCCAAATCCTCAATTCTATATCTTTTCACTTGCACCTGTGGTGTAAGGTACCTTGGCCATACAACTCGGCGTTTGTCCAAGCGCATTTCAGAGCATTGCCCATCTTCTCTACAAAAGGGAACCGTCAAAACCATAAACAGTTCCATTCTTGAACATCTGGTCGATAGTGGACATCAAGTCAACACGAAAAATGCTTTTGAAGTTTTCTATTCGGTTAACCAACGTCTCAGTAAAGCAATACGAAAAAGAATGTTGTCAACAGCAGAAGCAATTGCAATTAGAATACTGAAGCCTGAATTATGCAAACAAAAGACCTTGATTCAGAATTTATTACTACCATGGCCAAAAAACTAAAATGCTTTTTTCATCAGTTCTGTCTTCATGAGCAATTTTACAATTGTTGCTACCCGACAACCAGTCAACGTGGTTCGGGGTCATACGAGACACGTTTTGGCGTTTGGTGATGACGTAATCGT
>NW_005333134.1:0-337 GCF_000412655.1 Myotis brandtii | reverse complement strand
CCACCCCCTGCAGCTGAGACTTCCTCAGTTGAATGCCAAGATGATCCCTGCAGCAGAGACTTCCTCAGTTCAGGCCCCCCCGCCCTCACCAACACCTGAATCAAAAGATGCCCCTCCCTCCCTGGAGGCTCAAAATTCACTGGCCCCATCTTTTGGGCCAGTGGGTCTCGCCCGAGAATCGCAAATAAACTTCTCCTTTTTCTTTCTGATTCACGGTTCTCTTTGTTCTCTTCGCCGCTTTTCTGGGCCACCTCACACAGGCTGATTCTTAGTCACTATGCCCAGGAATAAGAGTTAACACTTCTCGCCAAAACCGGTTTGGCTCAGTGGATAGAGC
>NW_005333133.1:0-244 GCF_000412655.1 Myotis brandtii | reverse complement strand
AGGATGGTTTAATATCCACCAATCAAGCAGCATAATACATCACATAAACTGAATGAAGGTTAAAAGTCATATGATCATCTCAGTACATGCAGGAAAACCACTTGACAGAATTCAACATCCATGTATTATAAAACCTCTCAATGAAGTGGGCATAGAAGGGACATGCCTAAACACAGTAAAGGCCACAAACCCACAGCTAACATAGTCAGTGATGAAAAGCTGGAAGTTTTTTCTAAGATCAGGA
>NW_005333132.1:0-236 GCF_000412655.1 Myotis brandtii | reverse complement strand
CATCCATGTACCAGCTCCATGCTCCTTGATTCTCTCAGGGAGGAGTTCACGCATGAGATAAAGGATGAATGAATCCATGACCAGCCTCCCACCTGCGAGTCCCCGTGTTCCTAGGGGTCCCAGAGAGCAGAGAGGAGGGGCAGGCGGGTGAGGAGCCAACAATGAGGGCGGAGCCAAGACGCCCTCCTTGGGCACATGACCTGTGAGTCCTAGTAACCAGAGGAAGGTGTCCCTGG
>NW_005333131.1:0-660 GCF_000412655.1 Myotis brandtii | reverse complement strand
CCTTCCTTGCTGGGGTCCGACTACCATGACAGGAGTTGAAAAAGAGGCTGGAGTTTACACAGCCGCATCTCTTTCCTCTTTGGTCAGAAAGAGTTGGCGGAGTTTTGGATTGAAAAGTCCTTCTTTAAGGAAAATTTTAGGAGCCATGATCATTGAAAGAGCGAGAGAGGAGGGAGAAGGATTAGGATGGGAATAAACCAGACAGATCTGGATCTATCAAATAGCTCTATAGCTGCCTGGAAATTTCAAGTCCTTGATCTAAGCTTCGAATCACATGGACATAAAAATTGGCTTCTTTGTGGCCGCCATTTTGCTTGGCTGGAGTTCTAACATCTTAAACCCTTGGCTACATCTGCCTCATTGTGTGAGATACTTGGAAAGTCCTGAAGTTTCCCATGTGCCAACAGTGGCCAACCCACACCCAGCCTTCGTTTATTCTTTTTTTTAAAAAAACTTCACACACTATGGGAGATAAATACCAAGGAGGTCAAACTGGAAAAAAACAACAAAAAAAAACACACACAAAAACACCAGAAAACATTGTCACGTGTCAACAAAACCTTGTGGCTTTGCCTTGGGAAACCAAGTCAGCGAGGACACCGCTACTAAAGCATCTAACAGGTAAACTTACGTTTGTCACCAACCAATGGAATAAAAATA
>NW_005333130.1:0-212 GCF_000412655.1 Myotis brandtii | reverse complement strand
TGGGTAACCACGGGAACCGGGCTGGGTGGCAGCAGAGTGGGACTAGGGACTGGACTCACAGGGCAGCGGCAGCTTCATGGAGTGTCGTAGGGTGGCAGACATGGCCCTGATCGCAGGCTAGGCCTAGGGACCTTACACAATTTTGTGTGCTGGGCCTCTAGTGTACATATAATATACATTGTCTCCCCAAGAAGTGTAGTGCTTTTGTTTGC
>NW_005333129.1:0-811 GCF_000412655.1 Myotis brandtii | reverse complement strand
TTGTAATGCTTTAAGCAATAAAAAAAAAAGAAAGAAAAAAATAAAACAAAAACAAAAACAAAACAAACAAAACAAAACAAAAAAAAGCCTAAGCGACTGTTAGGACCAAAGGACTGGAATGACCAGATGATCAGAATGACCTGTCGACCAGTTGCTATGACGTGCACTGACCACCAGTGGGCAGACGCTCAATGCAGTAGCTTCCCCCTAGTGGTCAGTGCACTCCCAAATCCAACCTCCCATGGCCCCTCCCCCTGGCTGACCCATCCCAATAGCCAAAATTGAAACCTCCCACACCCCTCCCCCTGGTTGGCCAACCTCCGGTGGCCCCTCCCATCCCCCCAGACAGCCAACCTCCCACAGCCACTCCCCCCAGTCAACCGGCCTCAATCAGGACTGGGCAATATGGCCCTGATCGGCTCCAAACACTGGCCAGGACAAGGGACCCCCACATATGCACGAATTTGTGCACCAGGCCTCTAATCCTATAAAATAATACCCTAATATGCAAATCAAATGAACAGCGGAACAACTGGTAGAATGACCAGTTGCTATGATGCTCACTGTCCACCGAGAAGGAGGTACAGCAGTGGCAATCGGGGAGCAGGGACGGCCAGCGGGCAGTGCCAGGCCACCAGCCAAGCCAGGTACCAGCGGGGGGCCCCAATCACCCCGCCGGCCGGTCACCCCGCAGATGGCCCTGATCGCAGGCCAGGACTAGTGATCCTACCGTATATATTGGGAACAGTTTCTTAGATTTAAACTTTAAAAACTCACAAGGCTACTCTAACACTGAAAAAACAGGATGATG
>NW_005333128.1:0-316 GCF_000412655.1 Myotis brandtii | reverse complement strand
GGGGGGGGCCGTGGGGGTTGCCCGCTTTCCACTCTGGTGACCTTCTGTACCTGGCCCATTGTCCTTCCTCTGCTCATGTCTGTCTAACTGCCTCCCACAGTCCCTGTACCGCTATCTGACCACTGGGAATATTTACCTTTGCCATCACCTGGCCAAAGTATTTTGCCCAAGACCTGTCACCATCTCATGAGTCAAAACACCAAATGAGATTGCTTTTGACACAGATTCAACAAGTATTGCCATCATAGCGACATGATGTTGACAATGGTAAGAAAATGGCACCAGCCCTAACCGGTTTGGCTCAGTGGATAGAGCG
>NW_005333127.1:0-603 GCF_000412655.1 Myotis brandtii | reverse complement strand
CTATCCATTGAGCCAAACCAGCTAGGGCTATTTGATGTTTTTAAAACCAATCTCTTGTCCATGTATATGCTCCCTATAACAGTTCTAACCTTCTTTGTCATCCTCAAGCTCCTAATTCCTCTTATTCTATAGCTGTCAGCATTTTTCTTCTCTCACTTTACTGAAAAGATAAAAATCACACATGAATTCTGTCTGCTCTCTTCTTCAGCTGGGGGAAGAGATAGATGATGCTCTCTGAGGCCAGCTCCCCATCAGTGCTTAGGATTCGGTCCCTGTCCTGCTATCTGACACCTCCTCAGTTTTCCTCCTGCCACCATTAATCTTTTCCTTTACTGGTTTTATGTTACCAGCCACTTAGATTTCAATGAGAGGTGCTTGGATTGAGAGTATGAGAGCATTATTTAAGGTTTATAGGTTGGATGGAAACATTGTATGCTGGATGGCACTGCAAAGGCTTCCGTACTCTGGCCTTGTCTGAACAAGGCAGGAAGTTGCTTACTCATGTTCAAGTTTTGTGTCTGTGTCTGTGGTTTTTGTTTTTTTAATTTTATTTATTTTAAAAAAAATGTATTGGTTTCAGAGAGGAAGGGAGAGGGAGAGATA
>NW_005333126.1:0-564 GCF_000412655.1 Myotis brandtii | reverse complement strand
AATATTCTGTCTACTAACTACATTTTAAAAGTAATTTTCCATCTTTTCAAATGGAGACAACTTCTCTGAAAAATCAACATTTATTTAGTGCTCATGTTCACAAATAAATAAACTGGAGCTCTGAGCAGAAGCAACTGTTGGCCACTAAGAAAGTTGTAGAACCATGCTTCAAACTCAGGTCTGTCTGATGAGAGAGAAAAGGCTGGCAAAGTTAGGTGAGATGAAACAGCTTTAATTAAAGTCTGAGAAGCTGAACTTGATAGAACAAACACTTGGATACCAAGTGTTTGACTAAAAAGGCAATGCCATGAGAATGCTATTTTAGGAAGGCTCAGGAACTTGGATTGCTGGGGAAAAAATATATACTAAGCTTGGAGGGGGTAAAGATAAGAGATAAAAAAAGTTGGAAAATTCAGTATTATCCAAAATAACAATAAATAGAATTAAGGAAGGAATTTTATAATTAGATGTCAGCAATGAATGATGAACCAAGGCTAAATTGTAAATATCTATATTGATGTATCAGTGGTTCATGGCAGTAAAAAAACTGAGGGGTGAGTTTAT
>NW_005333125.1:0-815 GCF_000412655.1 Myotis brandtii | reverse complement strand
AAAAAAATACATCTCTGAGCCTTAGTTTCTCCATCTATAAAATCACATTGTAACAATTTGTCTTCTTCACAGAGGGGCGGGGGAGGGGGGGTCAGTTGAGAAAACAGTGATTGCTCAGGGGCAGAGTGAATGGATTTGGGAAATCAAGAGTTCAGACCACATTCAGTTCCTCTTAAATTTGCATTTTTAGAGTCACCTCACAGTCATTTTCACATCTTCCAAACCAAGCTTGAAAATTAAAGTTGTTTTAACCCAGTGTTCACAGATAGTAAAGAGAACCTCCAACCTTCCTTCTATACTCTCAAACACATTTTCTTTTTACTTCGCCTCCAAAATCTTAAATTACCATTTGGCTACTCATGCATCTTGGTTTAAATTCTTTAGGCCGTGGTAGAGGCACTGATTATCACTACAGATTTCCTCTCCGTCATGTGTGAAGCACAAGGGAGAGTAAGCACATTAGTCTCTTGTTTTAAAAGTCAGTCTCGGGGAGAGCCACTTCAAAAGCTTGGGGTTCAACTTTGAAGTTTCCTCCACTTCAAATGTTTTGCCTTGAAATGTATTGTGGAAAGAAACGCGCACCAGGACACCCTGAATTTTAACATTTATTGAGGCTTCCTTCCTGTGGTGAAAAAGAAAAGCAAAATAATAAGTGAGGGAAAGTCAGTCTAAAAGAAAACTTGTCGAGATATAGAACTCAAATTTTCTTTTATAGACTAGTGATGTATTAGCTCTGGGGAAAAACGTGTATAGGTTCTTAATTAAATTATCCAAAATAGAAGCATTTAAACACTTTTGAATTTACACCTTTTTTG
>NW_005333124.1:0-264 GCF_000412655.1 Myotis brandtii | reverse complement strand
GGAGGAAGCCAAGCTTCCTGCCTGCCCTGGCCGGCCCACAGCTCCACTCAAGGCTACAAAGTTTCAATTATAAAAGGTAAATAATTCCCAGATACTTGCTTCCAGTCCACTGTGGTCTCCGCTCAAAGAGGTGCTGAAAAAAAAAAGACAAAAAGGAGTGGCTGGGAGCTTGGGTCGCTGGGGGGCATGGCCAGCATGAAAACGGCCATCAGCCGCTCACCCAAGCTGGCCAGACACCCCAGCGGGAGGCCCCCCCCCCCCCCC
>NW_005333123.1:0-858 GCF_000412655.1 Myotis brandtii | reverse complement strand
ACAGATTTAGAGTATGACTGCTATCTTAATGGTGCCTGGTATATAATGAGCACTCAATTAATGTCTTTTTTTTTTTAATGAATGAATGACTACAACTCTCACCTCACTGATCTTGTGCCCCTCTGCTGACTGAGCAGCATCAGCTGATCTGGCCAACTCATGCTCCTCTCCAAAGCTGCAGGCCATGGAGTAGGCAGCCATCCCAAACAGAGAGGAGCCATCCTTTATTCATGAGACAAGTATAGATAATACAGAAGGCAGAAACTATTAACTGCCAGAAAAGAGAACAAAATAGAGCTACGTGAATTTAGAAGTTGAAGAAATTAGAAGGAAAAACCACAAGAAGGCAGATTACATCTCAATCTAATCACTGAAGCTGTCCAGCAAAGGAACCAGAATTGAACTCTCAGCCTCCCAAATAGAAACTGTGCTCTCTGAAGACTCCCATCAGAAGGTTGCTTCCTACAGCCCCGACTCCTATCCTGGAGATAGGGTCTGGGGCCATTCATCTTGGCAGGACCACGAGGAATACAGTCTGCTCTAAATCAAATGCTCTCTACAATGGAATGATTTGTCCACACCAGAAGCAGACAACCAGGACATCAGCTCTCAGAGTCTTTCAGAATAAAGTAAACTCTTCCTTACACACAGCCAGTAGAGTATTTCCATAATACACTGCCTGGTTCGTGTGAAAAGCCTGGGTTTTCTAAGTGATCTAACAAGGCCTTAACTATGACTATGAAGACAAAAAGTCCTCACATTGATATACTATTTCTTATATACAATGTTCTAATTGATTCTAAATAAATTTTATCTACAGAAACATTAGATTGTAGGGAAATTAATATGGATTCTCCT
>NW_005333122.1:0-927 GCF_000412655.1 Myotis brandtii | reverse complement strand
TAAAGATCAAGTTAGTATCTTAACAGCAGAAGAGTATTTTTGCCTTACAAATGGAAGAATTTGTAGTTATGGCTGGGTTGGCCATTTTGTATCAGTGCCAAACCGTTCATCAAAGAATAGCTTTTTAGAGCATGCTTGGCAGCAAACACAAGTAAAGGCCAAAGTAGTCAGTGTAGAATAACTTTTTAGTTTCATGGTTTATTCTGGAATAAACTGAGTTGAGTTGGCACTTCTGGTGCCTTAGCACAAATCAAGGCTGTGGCATCCAACTGTACCAGTAGACATGGCATTCTTCATGTGCTTTCAATAAATAAGTAAAAAAAATTGCCCGCTCCCCTTAAGAATGCCCTTTGTGAAACAGTAAAAGTGATGAATTATATTAAATCTTGACCCTTGACATATCTTTTTAGTATGCCATGTGGTGAAGTGGATGCACTTGTTCCATGTGGAGTACAACGGCTGTCTTGAGGTAAAGCATTTTGATTGGGTCATGAACTGAACTGGCCACTTCAAAACAATTTTTAGATGACGCCACCCAACATCTGCCGGAAGTGCTCAGAGGAGCTCCAGGGAACCGGCCTCGGCATCTGGTATCCTGGGCTTGGAGAATGGGGTGCTGCTTCTCCACACGGAGTCGCTGCTCGCTGCTGAGACCATGGTGTTCTACTTCACCAGCAGCAGTGTTATTGTCTTGGAATACAGCGTAAAGCAAAAGTCCATGTTGTCCCAGTGCTCAAGTGGAGTCACATCTCCTGTTACTTCCAGCATTTACTGAGCGCAAAGGAAGGGCCAACCTGAACTCTCTGCTCTGCAGCCTCCTGTACTTGTTACTACTTTTAGCATCCTCCAGGCTTTTAATCAAGTTTAATTGTGCATGGGAGGTTTTATTAAAAAAACTAGAGGCCCAGTGCACAAAAATTTGTGCAC
>NW_005333121.1:0-756 GCF_000412655.1 Myotis brandtii | reverse complement strand
TACCTTGACATGAAATAGCATTGGTAGCATAATATGGTGATAATAGCATTATTGCTAAATACAGCATATATTTTAAAATGCAGTATTCTAAGTACTTTGGCAGTTCCACTTGTTTCAATTGATTGATAAAATAACCTACAGTAATCCATAGGGGTTATAATTTAGCTCCTTACACTCCATTCATATCCCTCAAAAATTCATAATAGTCTCAATAGTATCATTTAGTAACACAATTGTCCTAAAATAATAGTGCATTTTAATTAGATTTTGCATTTCAAAGCATTTTCTATGCAGAAAACAGTTTTATGCAACTTATATCAATACCCTAAGATAAAAGAATAGCCAAAGGTTATATGTAAATTACTAATTATCTAAAGGAAGCAAAACTGATTTACTGCTTAATTCATGTTAGCTCATCTATTAGGCAAATAACTATTCTGAAAGTAATAAATTGTTCACATCTATTTGAGATTTTTTATATTCAGCAATATAATACAACACCAGCTTCTAAGAATAATGTATTTTTATCATTTTGATTAGAAAACTATAGGCTTTCAATATAATTGTTTAAACAATTATGCATGGTTTTTTGAAAGTCAAGATAATGTTTCAATGAGAAACCCTATCAGAGTCCACGATGACAGTACTTCAGGATGTATTAAGAGAAATAAAGACTTAATATTTTTAGTGAGGCACCTTTAAAGAAATACACTAAGTAGAATCTTGCTAATCTATATTTTATTGAAACTAATATTA
>NW_005333120.1:0-882 GCF_000412655.1 Myotis brandtii | reverse complement strand
CTGAGCCATGACATCCAGGCATATTTTATTTCTTTATCAATATTAGCCAGACAAGAGTAAGGTTTATCTATTTTTAAATTTTTTAGAGATTGAGATTTTAAACTACATTTAACTATTCTTATGAAAATGAATAAGTACAGAATCAGATCAGGTGGATGGCAAAACATATTACATAAACTTAAGGAATTGCAGGTGTCTCAGGAATGGGTGAGTGATAAATCAGATGAGGAACCCTTAAGGATGAAAAGGGATAGAAATGTAAGTGGCAACATGAAAGCAGGTAGAAAGGTAGGTGCCTTACTCTCCTACAAGGATTAAAAGCTGGGAGTAATAACTTTGAAACTGAAAGTTACTTGTTCTTATATCACATCAATTTTCTCTTCTTTATATAGTTGATTATTAAATCTTCAGAAAGAAATGTTGTCAAACTAATGACATGTAGTTGTCATATATTTCTAAAAATCCATAATGGTGAAAAAATTGATACATATAAAAATAGAAGGAATGATGTCATTAACATAGCCTTTTAGGATATCTGCTTTTCTAATTTTACTACACAAGAGAAAATTAAAACAGAATTTGATGGTGAAAATGCCTTTCCATCCTTTGAAAAATGCCCTTCAGTGAAATTATTAGTAAAAATGAACTCAGTTGCATCATTTACCATGAGAATCAGCAATGTTTTTTTTGCTGTTTCAACAAAGCAAAGAAAAATTATTAAGCAGAAGTAGAAAGGCAGGGCAAGTAATTTGTTGTATTTTTCCTCTTTGGGTTTAGGTGAATTCACAAAAATGAAAACACAGATACAACAGGTAATATATGCCCACTGTTGGGGATGCCTCCATGCTATATGATTAAACTTGTACCTAAAGGTTGTCTGAA
>NW_005333119.1:0-285 GCF_000412655.1 Myotis brandtii | reverse complement strand
GGGGCCCCCACCATCGATTGCCCCACAGAGGGAGGCCCAGGCCAGTCAAGTAATTGTACCCCACGCCTGTCGCCCGCAGAGGGAGGCATCCAGCGGGGGAGAGGGAGCAACGCTGCATAGATGGCAAGCAGTGGCAGTGGTGGGGGCAGGGCCAGCTGCCGGCAGCTGGGGGAAGGAAAGCCCCGATAGGCCCTGATCACCATCCAGGCCTAGGGACTACCCGAGGAGTCCCGGATTGGGAAAGGGCTCAGGCTGGACACCCCGCCCCCCCGCCCCATGCATGAA
>NW_005333118.1:0-208 GCF_000412655.1 Myotis brandtii | reverse complement strand
TTGGCAAGGATGTGGAGAAAAGGGAACCTTAATGCACTGTTGTTGGGAATGCATATTGGTGCAAGCACTGTGGAAAAGTGGGGAGGTTACTCAAAAAATTAAAAATGAAACTGCCTTATGACCCAGCAGTTCCACTTCTGGTATATATCTGAAGAAACCCAAAACATTAATTTGAAGAAATATATATTTGAGATAGCACGGAGTGCCC
>NW_005333117.1:0-662 GCF_000412655.1 Myotis brandtii | reverse complement strand
AAGACAGGCACAGTTGCAGAGGGGCCTCAGGGGAGAACTTAGGGGTCCATGGAGGTGGGGCACAGATCCTCACCCCCCCCCCATTTATGCAGGGGCTTGAACACTCGCCCCTTCTGAGGGAGGTTTCCTGCCCCCATGGCTGCTTCTCGCTTCCCATGTCCAGCTCAGATCAGAAACAGAAAGAGACTTGGTCCAGCTCAGATCATAATCCAGGAAAAGCCGGGGTCTCTCCCTCGAAAAGCTGGGCTCTTGCTATCCCTCAAAATGCCAGGGGCTCGCTCGCTCTCCCTCAAAAAGCTGGGCTTTTGCTTTCCCTTGAAAAGCCGGGAGCTTGCTCACTCTCCCTCAAAAAGCCAGGGTCTCTCCCTCGAAAAGCTGGAGTCTTGCTTTCCCTTGAAAAGCCGGGGGCTTGCTCGCTCTCCCTAGAATAGCTGGGGGTCTTGCTTTCCCTCGAAAAGCTGGGGGCTCGCTCACTCTCCCTGGAAAAGCTGGGGTCGTCCATTCCCTTAAAATGCCCGGGCTCGCTCACTCTCCCTCGAAAAGCTGGGGTCTTGCTTTCCCTCGAAAAGCCGGGGGCTTGCTCACTCCCCCTGGAAAAGCTGAGGTCTTGCTTTCCCCCCTTTTTAAATAAATGTATGTTTATTAAAAAACCTAACCAAGAA
>NW_005333116.1:0-239 GCF_000412655.1 Myotis brandtii | reverse complement strand
TTCAGAGAGAAGGGCATGCTGGGGGGAAGGGCGGCGCCAGGAAGCACAGCTGACATTTGCGGGCCATCCACGACGACCACGAGCCCGGAGGGGGAGGGCTGTACGTGATCGTGTCTAATTCTAAGGTCGCTCTAAGTGTTGTTGCTCAACGCTTTTGCAGCAAAAGACCCGGCCTGAGCTTCAGGCACACAGCCCGGAGGGAAGGGACTAGAGCAGTGATGGCGAACCTTTTGAGCTCG
>NW_005333115.1:0-274 GCF_000412655.1 Myotis brandtii | reverse complement strand
GAGGCCCAGTGCACAAATTCTTGCATGGGTGGGGTCCGGCTGGCCTGCCCACCCCGATCCGATCAGTCAGGTACAGCCAGGGGGAGGGGGCACAGGAGGTTGGCTGCCGACCCCGGCCCCTGGTCGAACTCCAAGTCGAACTCTCCGTGGAGGGGACAATTTGCATATTAGCCTTTTATTATATAGGATGATGGAGGTTTTCTGACCACGGAATATGAAACACAACTCATCGCTGCCAGGCTTCAAGAACTACCAGAAAGGGTTGGACCCCAAT
>NW_005333114.1:0-665 GCF_000412655.1 Myotis brandtii | reverse complement strand
AAGGGCCAGAAGGTTGAGAACCACTGCTCTAGAGGATTCTTTCTTATCTCAGAGGGGTTTCCGCTCTTCTGTATCACCTGCTCTGGATCTCATGGGACCATTCAGTCATCCGTTGGCCCAGAATGCCCCCTCTAGGCATTACCCTCATGCCAGGCCATCTCACAGGGCTTTGGCAGACCCATGTTGGCTGTTCAGGGTCTGATAAGCAGGATCATGGGCATGGGGCACTGAGGAGGGCAGCCTGCAATGGGTAAGGCAGGTACTCTGGGGCATCCAAAAGGGGGCAGTGTAACCTTGGGTTCCAAGCTTAGCCAGTCCAGTATGAAGTAGGGTGGAGGGGCTCAGGAGGGCAGATAGCTGGTAGCCTTGGTCACATTCCAGTGGGACAAGAGCATCAAACAAGAGGGAGAGAAAGATGGTAGCTGAGAGCATTGACTCTGGACCCAGGCTGCCTGGGGTCTTGGATTTTGAATAGTTCTGCTACTTTCCAGCTGTGTGTCTTTAGGCCAATTATTTAACCACGCTGTGTCTCAGTCTCCTCACTTGTGAAGTGTTGATAATAATAGTACCTGCTTCAGAATGGTTCTGAAGAGTTTGTGTTTCTCCATATAAAGCACTTTGAATAGTGCCTGGCACTCAACACATGTTAACTATTATTACTATTA
>NW_005333113.1:0-311 GCF_000412655.1 Myotis brandtii | reverse complement strand
TTTCTTCCTGCAGCTTACAATCTTATGGGGGAATGATGAAAATTAGCAGTACAATAAATAGATACATGGTTAATTGGGTTATTAAGATTGTTTAAATGCTACATGTATGCTAAACAGTATGCTAAAAATGTATGGTGAAAAGGATACTGCTTGACAGTTCTCTAGAATTCCATCCCAAATTATTACCTGTTTTGCAATCTTTTGAAGTAGTATTTGATTCACTTTGTTAAAGCTCACCTGAGGATATTTTTCCATTGATATTTTTTTTAGAGAGAGTGGAAGGAAACAGAGAGACAGAGAGAGAAACATCA
>NW_005333112.1:0-659 GCF_000412655.1 Myotis brandtii | reverse complement strand
TCGAGCCCGCCACCCGGGCATGTGCCCTTGACCGGAAATCGAACCCAGGATCCTTCAGTCCGCAGGCCCACACTCTATCCACGGAGCCACACCGGCCAGGGCTCAATGACCATTTTTAACTACGGTAAGTCCCCTTCTAATAACACGACACGGCTGCACGGGCGGGCAGGCAGCTTACAAGGGAGCATTCTCAGCTTCTCCTGCCCTCTCCCCCCGCCTTCTCCAGACGCTGCGATCACCCATCCACCCGCACATTGTCACCTTCATCCGCTCAGTCAGGTCGGGTCAGAAGCACTAAAATGGATGTTTCAGGCCCACGGGCTCCTTCTCCGCGAGGCCTCCGTGTCCGGCGGGCGTCCCTCCTCCGTCCTGAGAGCTGCTCGGTCCCTGTGGCGGCTTCACTGGCACTGCCCACAGCTTTTTGTTTCTGAAACGTCCGCCTTCCTTCACTCTGAAGAGTAATTTCATTGCAGGTAAAATTCTGGATTTAAAAGAAAAATCAACACTTTACAGGTTTCCCGCTTCCCTCTCCGCGGCGTGATTTCCGGAGAGCCGGCTCCTGAGTCCCCAGCCGGCTCCGTGCAGCCTGCTCTTTGCCTGACTGTGTGGGTCTCACAGGTGCCGGGGCATTTTCTTCTCTTTTGATCTGCTTGCTGCTC
>NW_005333111.1:0-229 GCF_000412655.1 Myotis brandtii | reverse complement strand
GCCAGTTATTTTCTAAAATGCCTTCACCAACAGCAGGGGTTGAGTAAATAACCTAGCCTAACTCTGTGATTCCACATCTGAAATGCTATATTCATGGTGATTCTTTTTTTTTTTACTTTATCTTTATTGTTGAAAATATTACAGAAGTCTCCCTTTTTTCCCCCATTGACTCCCTCCATCCCATACCCACCTCTCCCAGGCCTTCACCACACTATTGTGTGTGTCCATG
>NW_005333110.1:0-202 GCF_000412655.1 Myotis brandtii | reverse complement strand
CCCACCATGAAGGGGCTGTGGCCATCCTGCAAACAGCTATCAACTCCTCACCCAGGCTGGCCAGGCACCCCAGGTAGACCCCCACACTGAAGGGGCTGTGGTCAGTCTGCAAACAGCCATCATCCACTCACCCAGGATTTCCAGGCACCCCAGCAGGAACCCCTTCCCTGAAAACGGCCCTCAGCCCCTCACCCAGGCTGGC
>NW_005333109.1:0-479 GCF_000412655.1 Myotis brandtii | reverse complement strand
TTAGTCCATTCAGGCTGCTACAACAAAATGCCATAGACAGGGTTGCTTAAACACAACAGAAATGTATTTCTCACAGTGCAGGAGGCTAAAAAATCTGAGATCAGAGCGTCAGCACGGTTGGGTGAGGGCCCTCTTACAAGCTGCAGACGTCTCCTTATGTCCTCACATGGCTAGCTCTCTGGGACCTCTTACAGAAGGGCACTAATTTCACTTATGAGGGCTCTGCCTTTGTAACCCAATCACCCCCACACCAATACCATCACCTTGGGGATTAGATTCAACATATGAATTTGGGGGTGGAGGACAGAAACATTCAGACCATGGCGCTATTTTACATGGTAGTTCATTTTCATTTACTGAGCATAGGAATTATTACTTCCATGTTACAGGTGAAGAGATGAAGGCTCAAATAATTTAAATATCCAACGCTCCACCATAACTAAGTTGCCGAGAAGAGTCTGAAAGATGAATGTTGAGTT
>NW_005333108.1:0-216 GCF_000412655.1 Myotis brandtii | reverse complement strand
TGGGTGATCAGGCCAGCAGGGGAGGGCAATTAGGAGCGACCAGGCCAGTAGGGGAGGGCAGTTGGGGGCAATTGGGCTGGCAGGGGAGCAGTTAGGCATCAATCAGGCTGGCAGGGGAGTGGTTAAGGGGTGATCACGCTGGCACACAGAAATGGTTAGGGGCAATCAGGCAGTCAGGGAGGCAAGTGGTTGGAAGCCAGCAGTCCTGGATTGTGA
>NW_005333107.1:0-205 GCF_000412655.1 Myotis brandtii | reverse complement strand
TAATCTTTATTGTTGAGAGTATTATAGATGTCCCCCCATCCCTTTCCTCCCATTGTCCTCCTCCACCCATATCTCCCCTTCCCCAGACCTTCATCACTCTATTGTCTGTGTCCATGGGTAATGCACACATGCATATAAATTATTTGGTTAATGTCTTCCCACCCTCTTCCCCCTCCCCTCTGAAATTCATCAGTTTGTTCCATGT
>NW_005333106.1:0-207 GCF_000412655.1 Myotis brandtii | reverse complement strand
AACCTCGCCCAACTGGCTCACCACACAGTCCCTACACCTTCCTCATTTTCAAAGTCTCATGGGACGGACTCACCATCCTTTACTGTGGTCAGATGGTCTAAAGTTTAGACTCTAAACCACCTGAGCAAAGGGGGTGAAGTCGGGGTGAGGGGGGTTCTATCGGGTTAGGGCAGTGGTCCCAAACTCATTAGTCAACAGAGCCAAATA
>NW_005333105.1:0-225 GCF_000412655.1 Myotis brandtii | reverse complement strand
CTGTAGTTCGGTTACTTGATCTACACTTATATACCTATGCTCATCCTCACCCGACGGTATTTTTCCCATTGATTTCTAGAGAGAGTGGAGGGAGGGGGGGAGGAGGGGAGAGAGAGAAGCAGCCCCGCACGGGGGCGGGACCCCCTCCTCCACGACCCGCTCACCCCAGTTGGTGTCCCCCTCCACGACCGCTCACCGCAGTTGGTGTCCCCCACCACCGAGACC
>NW_005333104.1:0-275 GCF_000412655.1 Myotis brandtii | reverse complement strand
TATTCACCCAAGGATATATATTTTCCCCCCATTGATTTTTAGAGGGACAGTGGAAGGAAGGAATAGAGACAGAGAGAAATGTTGATGTGAGAGAGACACATGGATTGGTTGCCTCCCACACGTGCCCCCACCTGGGGCTAGAGATTGAACCTGCAACCAAGGTATGAGCCATTGACCGGAATCGAACCCCGGACCCTTCAGTCTGCAGGCTGACACTCTAATCACTGAGCCAAACCATCTAGGGCAAATTCTCTTTGATTTGGGAAAACATCAAA
>NW_005333103.1:0-225 GCF_000412655.1 Myotis brandtii | reverse complement strand
GAAGCTTGTATTTTTCTAGGAATGTGTTCATTTTGTCAAGGTTGTCCAGTTTATTGGAGTAGTTTGTAGCATTTTTTTACAATCCTTTGTATATCAGTAGGGCCAGTTGTTACTTCACCTCTTTCATGTCTGATTTTGTTTATTTAGGTCCACTCTCTTTGTTTCTTGGTGAGCCTGGCATGAGGTTCATTAATTTTGTTTATTCTTTCAAAGAACCAGCTCTTG
>NW_005333102.1:0-217 GCF_000412655.1 Myotis brandtii | reverse complement strand
AAGAGAGTGAAGAGGAAGTGTGGGAAAGAGAGGCTTTCTAATGACTTCCATGTGAGGACAGCTTGGGACCCCTGTCTCCAACCTCCTCCAACCTCATCCCCTTCCATCCTTTCTTTCACTTTATGGTTGGAACACATTTATAATTCCCCAACTTGTACACTATTTTAAGTCTCTGGGGTGTTACTTGGACTGCTCTGTGTCCAAGTAGAGTTCTTTA
>NW_005333101.1:0-1066 GCF_000412655.1 Myotis brandtii | reverse complement strand
CCAGTGGGAGTGTGCAGGAGGCAGCCGATCAATGATTTTCATCACTGAGGTTGCTGTCTCTCCTTCTCCCTTCCTCTCTTTGAAATCAATGAAAATATATTAAAAAAATAAAAAGAAAAAGCAAAAAAATAATTTAACTAACAGGACAAGATGTTCTTTCTGCTTCTGCTAGTTGTAGTGTGTTCAGCTGTGCTTATCCATTTGACCTCAATTACTTCTCTCCAATAGTCCCTGATCATGAATAGGATGTTTACAGTCAACCAGCTGAATATACGACTTCTCCTCTCACTGACAGAAACAGCAGTAGCCAAGGCCATACCTTACATCACAGAGGAAATTTCGTACACACCATTCAAGACCTGAGTGTACAGAGTCTAGGGTCTTATCAGGAGGTTTAAGTGGTGTTCAGGGAGCATCGGATGCAGCTTCACACAAACAGCATAGATGCCGGGGAAAGCACTTCCTCAAGGGAAAACGGATAAAGGATATGAGTAGACATTTCCCAGAAGAAATACAAATGGCTTATGAAAACATGGATAAAATGTCCCACTGTGCTTATAACCCACCAAATACAAAATTAAAACATGAGACATGTGTGCTCAAGTTTTTGGGGCTGAAGTGTCATGATGTCCGCAGCCTCCTTTGAGGTGACTTGGCAAACGTGTGTAGGAGACAGGCAATGGACATTGCAGGTGCTGGCCACTGGTGAATGCAGGGGCGGATGTTGTGAGTGTTCAGTGCATTTTTTCAAATTTTCTATGGATCTGAACATGTTCAAATTAACAAATTAAAAGAGAACATTTAAACTATCAAATCATCAATTGTACATTAAAAAGATGATAAAATGCTGTTATAAAAAATAGTGAGTCGGGCCAGTGTGGTTCAGTAGTTGAACCAAGAGGTCACTGGATCGATTCCTGGTCAGGACACGTGCCTGGGCTGCCGGCTCGGTCCCCAGTAGGGGGCATGCAGGAGGCAGCCCACTGATGTTTCTCTCTCATCATTGTTTCTCTCTATTACTCTCTTTTACTCTCTCTCTAAAATCAGTAACAACACATTTACAAAA
>NW_005333100.1:0-293 GCF_000412655.1 Myotis brandtii | reverse complement strand
TTTATTACCACCAAACCAGCAATGCAAGAAATGTTAATAGGACTGCTGTAAAAAGAGGGGAAGAAGGAACACAGGCATAAAGAATAAAAATGGCAACAAACAAGTACCTACCGTATCAATAATAAATTTAAATGTAAATCGATTAATGCCCCAGTCAAAAGACATATGGTAACTGAATGGATAAGAAAACATGACACATATATCTGCTGTCTAGAGAAGACCCACCACAGAACAAAGGACTCATACACAGTGGGATAGTGAAGGGATGGAAAAATATTTTTCAGGCTAATGGA
>NW_005333099.1:0-212 GCF_000412655.1 Myotis brandtii | reverse complement strand
TGCACGAATTCATGCATGGGTGGGGTCCCTTTGGGTCGCCTGCAGGGATCAGGCCGAAACCCGCGGACAATGCTGCCTGCAACTCCTACCTGCTGCTCCCACTCATCCCGGCCCCACTGTGCCTGCTGCGGGATCGTGCCCAGTCAGTCCCCATCGGGAGAGGCTCGCGTTGCTACAGCAACACTCACCAGCCATGAGCCCTGCGTCTGGCG
>NW_005333098.1:0-213 GCF_000412655.1 Myotis brandtii | reverse complement strand
AAATATTTCTTCTAATTAATTTTCTTTCAGTGTGCACCGATTAATACATCAGGCCACTAGTATTATTATACGAGTATAAGTGAATTAACACAGTGATGGCTTAATGTATTTTGTTTGAATAAAGAAAAAGTAGGGCAATGAAAGGCCCAAGGTGGAACCAACCATGCAAGGAATTGGGCTCCCTCCTCTCTGGTTTTAGGGTGCGTCACCCAA
>NW_005333097.1:0-211 GCF_000412655.1 Myotis brandtii | reverse complement strand
ATATGTCATATCACTGCATTATCCATATTCAATTTGATTTTTTGCCTCATTCTTATTTATATGTAATTCATAAATTTATGACCTACAATGAGTAATATTTTACCATGTTATTCATATTAATACATTTTCTTATGTTTTCTTTAAGCTTTGTACTATTCTTATAAAATACCAATCACACTGGATTTCTTAATTTAGTTAATTTCCATTCCCA
>NW_005333096.1:0-410 GCF_000412655.1 Myotis brandtii | reverse complement strand
CCATGTGGTTTTCATTTTGGTAATCTTCCTTAAGCCTATCGTACATTCTGTAATTTTCTTTTATTCCCCTCTCCACAGGCTTTTGCCAACAAGTAGTTAATAATTCTTTGAATCAAACTTTCCCTGGTTTTTCTCTTCTGATTCAACAACCCACTTATACAGCTTGTGACCCTGGGATGTTCAGCCCCCATTTTGAACATTTAAAGGCTAGGTCAAGTAAATTAATTTGAAAATATTTGCTCAATTATTCATGTTATTGCAGCCTTAGAAATAACAGTTCTTTTGTATTTTTTATTGATTTCAGAGAAGAAGGTAGAGGGAGAGAGAGATGGTAACATTGAAAATGAGAGAGAATCATTGACCGGCAGCCTCTTGCAAGCCCCCTACTGGGATCAAGCCCACAACCCAGG
>NW_005333095.1:0-202 GCF_000412655.1 Myotis brandtii | reverse complement strand
CCTCCTTCCTGCACACCTCCTACTGGGGATTGGCCCGCAATCGGGGCATGTTCACTGACCGGGAATCAAACCGTGACCTCCTGGTTCATAGGCCAACACTCAACCACTGAGCCATGTCAGCCGGGCTTCCCTACGTCATTTTATGTTATGATCTTCTTTTAGTCTTACTTAGCACTTTCAGTGTTCTTTTCCTTCCTTAAAT
>NW_005333094.1:0-487 GCF_000412655.1 Myotis brandtii | reverse complement strand
TGTGAGAGAGAAACATTGATTGGTTGCCTCCCATTCACGCCCCTATGGGGTATGGAACCCTGACCTGAATCAAACAGGCAAACTTTTTGGTGTAGGGGATGACACTTCAACCTACTGAGCCTCCCGGCCAGGTCTAGCTTAAACTGCTTTAATTACTTCTTTTCTCCCCCTCTTGGTTTAATGCAATTGTTTCAAGGGCTATGTAGTGAATGTACAGAAACTTGTGAATTCATATTCCATAAATGATGGACTTCAGACCATAGTCTGTAGTCAGGCTGTTGCACTATTATCTTAATTGCTTTCAATAATTACTTTTGAACCACTGTGTGCTTGTTTTGTTGTTCTCCAGTTGAAAATTATTGAAAAATGTTTATTCATAAAAGATTTTAAATGTGAAAAATAATTTCCCATTAACACAAACCAGGTAATTTAGTTGGATATATATGAGGAAAAATATTAAACCTACACACTTCCTACCTTATTTGTC
>NW_005333093.1:0-389 GCF_000412655.1 Myotis brandtii | reverse complement strand
CATTTTGGGGGGACACCCTATATATTACATATAGGTGGCTTTTATTGAAAAAACCCATTTACTGAAATTATGGAAAAAATTGATTTATTATATATACTTCTATCCAAAGACTTGCAAAGTGATTAAGAAATAAAATTTGAAGAGAAGCATAGATGTGGGTGAAAACAATATGTTTCTTAAAGTACAATCATTTTACTTAAAGAAAAGGCTCACTCAGAGGCTTTTTACCCTTTTATTTAAATTTTAAATAACCTATATATATAAAAAGCCAGCGACCATAACAACCGTAACAACTAGTTGCTATGACTCACACTGTGGCCAGCAAACCACCCAATCAGGGGGTGGGGCAATTGCCAACCTCCCGCAACCCCTGCCCCCCAGCTGTCCAT
>NW_005333092.1:0-295 GCF_000412655.1 Myotis brandtii | reverse complement strand
TGGCGAGCACAGCGGTGGTGGCGTGAGCCTCTCCCTCCTCTGCTGCAGGTTGGCAGTCAGGAGCGAGGGGTCTTGGACTGTGAGAGCCCTGGACTGCGAGAGAGATGTCTGACTGCCGGCTTAGGTCTGATCCCCTCTTCCCCCACCAGGTGGACATCCCCCGAGGGGTTCTGGACTGCAAGAGGGTACAGGCCGGGCTGAGGGACCCCCCCCCCGCCGCAGTGCATGAATACGTGCACTGGGCCTCTAGTTCTCTATAAAATGGCACATCTAGCACTTCTTATTCTGCCCACTC
>NW_005333091.1:0-303 GCF_000412655.1 Myotis brandtii | reverse complement strand
CTGGGGATGTGCCTGTAACCAAGGTACATGCCCTTGGACCAGAATAGAACCTGGGACCTTTCAGTCCACAGGCTGAGGCTCTCTCCACTGAGCCAAACCAGTGAGGGCATTTTGATATATTTTCCCAACATTTTATTATAAAAAATTTCAAACATACAGGAAAGTTAAATTTTTTTGTAGCGATTACCCATATAAACCCACTGCGTAGATTCTACAATGAACACTTTACTATACTTGCTTTATCACATTAAGATACATTTTAAAAAAAAAAAAATATTTTTTTATTTATTTCAGAGAGGAAGG
>NW_005333090.1:0-315 GCF_000412655.1 Myotis brandtii | reverse complement strand
GGTCACCCATCCCAGAAGCCAGGTGCGGGGCAGGGAAACCTCGGCCAGGGAAGCTGGCGCACCCAGTTTCTGCGGTCATGAATCACAGATCGCAGAAGCTGGGTGCTGGCCAGGGAAGCCGTGGCCAAGGATGCTGGCGGCGGACTCTTCCCTGACCCGCACCCAGCTCCTGTGGTCACGGATCACAGAAGCTGGGTGCATGGCCAGGAACCTGGCGCACCCAGCTTCTGCAGTCTCCGATCTCAGAAGCCGGGTGGGGGGCAGGGAAGCCACGGCCAGATATGCTGGGGGCAGATGTTTCCCTGACCCGCACCC
>NW_005333089.1:0-864 GCF_000412655.1 Myotis brandtii | reverse complement strand
GAGCCGCATGTGGCTCTTGAGCCACGGTTTGCCGACCTAGAATCTAGGTCATCAGCCAGAAAACAAACAAAGGCTCTGCTAATTAGAAGAAGCACTGGGTCAAATTCTTTATCTTAGAACTTTTAAGATTTTTACCTATTTCATTCCACATAGAACCTCTATGCATGGGGTTACAAATCTCAGCTCTGATTTTTCTAACTAGTTATTTGGGGTCTTTTAAGTGTTCACTGTAGCAGAAAAATCTGTGGTTTCTGGGGGCTATCTCCTATATCCCCTCCCCCCTTGAATCACATGAAGGATTCCCTAAGTCCAGGAAGACAATCTTCTCTCACAAGTCAGATGGAGATGTAAAAAAGGACATTCTAACTTTTACGTTTTTTCCATTGATTCTATTGCTGTTGAGTTGCCATTGAAACCCATCATCTAATTATGATTGATCTTTGCTCCCAGGTTGGCCTTGCTGATCCAGATTCTTGAGTCTTCATGTTGACTCACACTTGGACTTGGGGGTCACACCTTTTTTTTAGTTTATATACCTGTACTTTGTATGCTTAGCCACTATGCCAATTACCAGCACCCTATTCTGACAGCTGGGCCTTCTAGCTCTAGCCACCCACAGCCACCCTCCCACACGGAAAAGCTTATATGGAGCTCACTTCTTAGCCCAGACCTTTGGGGGTGAGTTATCCTTTGAGCTTCATGGGTTTTTAGTTTAGTTTAGTTTTGTTTTTCTGCTAGCAGTTGTTACTTACAACAATACTAAGCTGCCACAGAGGTTCAAATAATGACACAGGAAAAGATCAGAAGTTCTTTTTCCTTTGTTTCTGTATCTATACCCCAAGGTCACTTTATATCCTGTGGAGC
>NW_005333088.1:0-540 GCF_000412655.1 Myotis brandtii | reverse complement strand
TCAAGTTTGTGTGTTTTTCCCCAGGAAGCAGAATAAATATCCTCTGACTAAATACCAGATAGCTCCCCATTCTCTTTGTTGATGGGAGGATTTTAAGACATAATCCAAATCAGAGAGGTATGGGTGAAAATGGCAAGGAGTTCCCAGGTTCCTAAGGCACCATCCTTCATTCAGCAAACATCTCCCAACCACCTTCTAAGGGCCAGATGCTCAGAAAATCAGCCTCATCTACTATTGGCAGCTGACAGGTGAAATGGATTTAGATGATTCTCAGGATGATCTCACTATTTTTCTCCTAGGATCTACCTGACTAATAACATTTCTCTACCTAACTCATTCCCCCTGAAGAGGTAAGGCTAATTCTGATCAAAATAGAAGTTTAAGAACAGCCATCTTTATTTTTCATCTATTCCCTTTGCCATCTTTCTCTCAAGTCTATCTGAAACCTCAGTGTGCAAGATACACTGGCACAAAGAAGGGATGGTATCAGAGAAACAGTTCAGGGTTGGAGGATTTCTTCAGGTTTCAATGAGGGAAGTG
>NW_005333087.1:0-271 GCF_000412655.1 Myotis brandtii | reverse complement strand
TTTGCAGAGGGAACCATCGAGGCGCAGATGGAGTCCAAAGGCAGGGGAGGGACAGGCTGGGGCTGGGGACCCGCATTTGGGAAGCCGGTTAGCCAGCTGCCCGTAGCGTAGCATCGATGGGCCTTTGGGGCACTTTCCTCCCGTGTCCCAGCCGTTCTCCCAAGGATGGAAGACTGTTCTCTCTGCTTCCACGGTAGCGGGTTCTTTAGTATTTCACGATGTATTCGCCTCCTCGGGCTGCTGTGACAGAGTTCCAACACTAGGCGGCCTA
>NW_005333086.1:0-209 GCF_000412655.1 Myotis brandtii | reverse complement strand
TTTTTTAATAATCCTTTGAATTTCTGTGGGGTCTGTTATCTCTCCTCTTTCATTTCTGATTTTGTTTATTTGGGTCCTCTCTCTTTGCTTCTTGGTGAGCCTGGCTAGAGGTTCACCAATCTTGTTTATTTTTTCAAAGAAACAGCTCTTGGTTTCATTGATCTTTTTTTTGTTTTGTTTGTTTTTTGGTCTCTATGTCATTTATTTCT
>NW_005333085.1:0-279 GCF_000412655.1 Myotis brandtii | reverse complement strand
AGTCGAAAAGAGAAGGAAAGCACCAGATTATTTTTTTTTAAAATATGTTTTTATTGATTTCAGAGAAAAAGGGAGAGGGAGAGAGAGAAACATCAATGATGAGAGAATCATTGATCTGCTACCACCTGCACGCCCTCTATTGGGGATCCAGCCTGCAACTGGGCAGTTGCCCTTGACCGGAATCAAACCTGGGACCCTTCAGTCTGCAGGCCTACCCTCTATCCACAGAGCCAGCTGGCTAGCAGTGGTCAGCAAACCGCGGCTCGGCAAACCGCGGCT
>NW_005333084.1:0-935 GCF_000412655.1 Myotis brandtii | reverse complement strand
TAAGGACACGTACCTGGGTTGCAGGTTTCATCCCTGAAACCTCGGTCAGGCAAGTCCCGGAGGCAATCAATCCATCTCTCTCTCTCTGTGTCTCTCTGTCTCTCTGTCATTCTCTCTCCTCCTCCTCCCTTCCTTCCACTTTCTCTAAAAATCAAAGGAAAAAATATTCTTGGGTGAGAATTAACAAAAAATAAAAAAATAAAATATGCCCAAGACCTTAACAGACATTTCATCAAAGAAAATTTATACATGGTACATAAACATGTGAGATGTTCCACATCGTATGTCATCAGATAAGTGCAAATTAAAACACCACTGAGATGCCATTACACACGATTAGAATGATCAAAATCCAGAATACTGACAACAGCAAATGCTGGTAAGGGTGTGTAACAACAAGATTTGTTATTCATTGCTGGTGAAAATGCAAAATGCTACAGAGGGACACTGGCAGTTTTTTTACAAAACAAAATACCTTTACCATCTGATTAAGCCATCATGTTCCTTGATATTTATGCAAAAACTTTGAAAATGTATATCCACACAAAAACCTGCACACAGATGTTTATAGCAATTTTATTCACAAGTGCCAACACTGGAAGCAACCAAGATGTTCTTCATAGGTCAATGGAAAAATAAACTGTGGTATATCCAGTCAAAGGAATAGTATTCAATGTTTAAAAGAAGTGAGCTATCAAGCCATGAAAAGACATGGAGGAATCTGAAAGAGAAGCCCATTTGAAAAGACTACATACTGTATAATTCCTATTACAGGCACGCACCACTTAATGACAGGGATATGTTCTGAGAAATGTGTCATTAGGTGATTTCATCATTGTGTGAATATCATAGAATATATTTACCCAAACCTAGATTTTACAGCCTATTACACACTTAGGCTATATGATGTACCATGGCCTTATACATGGTCTGTC
>NW_005333083.1:0-288 GCF_000412655.1 Myotis brandtii | reverse complement strand
GGTTAGAAGTCTGAAATGGGTCTAAGCTGAAATCAAAAGTGTGGAGAGTGGCTACAGCGTTTGGATAGGTTCAAGCCTTGGACTAATGAGAGGACACGGTTCTCTCGTGGCAAAGCCACGTGCAAGTCCCAGCTTGGAGGACAAAGCCCTCCCAGCACAGTTATAGACAAAGGCAATAGTTGTAAGCTTGACCGTATGGTCTGAACCTGTGGTCCCAGGTGGCTAAGGGATATAGGCTGCGGGAGGTGCATCAAGTGCCCAAAACAAAGCTTGATAGAGTTCAGGTGC
>NW_005333082.1:0-203 GCF_000412655.1 Myotis brandtii | reverse complement strand
AAAATCCTCAACCAAATATTAGCAAATCAGATCCAGCGATACATTTAAAAAAATCATACACCATGACCAAGTGGGATTTATTCCAGGGATGCAAGGCTGGTACAATATTCACAAATCAATTAATGTGATACAACATATAAACAAACAGAGATAAAAATCACATACTCAGGAGATTAAAAATGGTGGCAGAGTAGGAGGATGCT
>NW_005333081.1:0-292 GCF_000412655.1 Myotis brandtii | reverse complement strand
ATGTTTTTACAGTTACTTGCTATGTGAAATAATAGGGAAGTATTTGTATACATATACCTTCGTTTCTTTAATTGTGTTCTTAGGATAGAGACTTGAAAGTGTAAGAAATTTCTGAAAGGTTCCAGTTTAATTTTACCCAGCAGGATATTTCACTTTATCCTTTTTATCATTGAACTAGAGGCCCGATGCACAAAAATCGTGCAAGAGTAGGCTCCCCCCGCCCCAGCCCCCCACTGCCAGCACTGGCTACCCGCAGGCACCCGGGACCCAGGCTTCCCTCTCAGCCCTGGCT
>NW_005333080.1:0-328 GCF_000412655.1 Myotis brandtii | reverse complement strand
TCTCTCATCGTTGATGTTTCTCTCTCTCTCCCCCTCCTTTTCTCTCTGAAATAGATTTTAAAAAATATTTTTTTTAAAGGAAAATTATTTGACTTCTTTGTCCTTCAGGGGTGAGTCCCTTTTCAACCTGCTGATCTATTATTTCAGCAGCATTTAAACAAAGAAGCGCCCTGGCTGGTGTGGCTCAGTGGGTAGAGCGTCGGCCTGCAGACCAAAGGGTCCCAGGTTCGATTCCAGGTCAAGGGCACGGACCTTCGTTGCAGGCTCCTCCCCGGCCCGGGCCCTGGACGAGGTGCGTGCAGGAGGCAACCCATCGATGTGTCTCTCT
>NW_005333079.1:0-255 GCF_000412655.1 Myotis brandtii | reverse complement strand
ACATAACCCACAGCCGAAGGTGGAATCACACAGCCCCGCAAGGAATCCCTCTTCTCTGGTTTCAGGGTGTGTCACCCTAGAACCGCCGCTGCCAAGTCACTGCAGCTCGACAGCTCCTGCATTGCGCATCTGCCCCCTAGTGGTCAGTGCACGTCATACGACTGGTAGGATGGGCAGAGGGACACTTAGCATATTAGCCTTTTATATATTTTATATAATTATATAATAAAAGGCTAATATGCAAATCGACCGAAC
>NW_005333078.1:0-255 GCF_000412655.1 Myotis brandtii | reverse complement strand
TGGCTATGATTTGGTAAGGTGTTGCTCTGGGGTGGTGTTCCACTTGGGAGAAGCCAAGTGTTGGTTTGTTGGCACCAGGTCCATGATGCCATTTATTTTTAAACTAATGGCCTGGTGCACGAAATTTGTGCACAGGAGGGAAGGGGTTACCTCAGTCCAACCTGCACCCTCTCCAATTGGGGACCCTTTGGGGGATGTTGAATATCCCTCTCACAATTTGGGACTGCTGGCTTCTAACCACTCACCTACCTGCCT
>NW_005333077.1:0-205 GCF_000412655.1 Myotis brandtii | reverse complement strand
CCTCCTGCACACCCCACACTGGGGATGGAACCCGCAATCCAGTCATGTGCTCTGATTGGGAATCGAACTGTGACCTCCTGGTTTATAGGTTGATAGTCAACCACTGAGCCATGCCGGCCAGGCACACTGATTTTTAAAATGTTGGTAGTTCGTATAATAAAGAATTTGACTGGCCTTTGTTCCTGAGTCCTGGGAAGTAGCCCCT
>NW_005333076.1:0-229 GCF_000412655.1 Myotis brandtii | reverse complement strand
CTCAGAATACCTGTGCCTTTTCCTCTCACCTCCTCCTTCTCTGTTTTTTGTTTTGTTTTGTCCTGTTGATCCTCACCCGGGGGTATTTTTTCCATTGATGGTTAGAGAGAGTGGAAGGGAGGGGGAGAGACAGAGAGGGTGCTGGGAATCGAGCCTGCAACCGGAATGAAACCTGAAACCCTTCAGGCCGAGGGCCGATGCTCTATCCACTGAGCAAAACCGGCTAGGG
>NW_005333075.1:0-979 GCF_000412655.1 Myotis brandtii | reverse complement strand
GTATGCCAGCTTTTATAGGTTATAAAAATGAGTGAATCATTCACCCACATTCCAAGCCGACATTCCCCCAGCCCCGCCCCCCGCTTTGAGATTTTCATCGTTGTCACTGAATAGTATGTTCTTGCTCATTTGCTATTTTCTGTCTCTCTCCTCTAGACAAAAATGGAAAACTGGAACCTTGTGTATGGCTCTCATGAGAGCAGAAGACCAGAGTGGTCAGGGGTCAGGTCCTAACTCTGCCACTGTCTGGCAGTGTGGCCCTGGGTGAGCAACCTCACCTGTCTGTGCTCCAGTCTTCTTATCTATAAAACAGGAACATGAGAGCCTCTTTCATAGACCATTGGGAGGTGGCTGGGCTGCTTTATTAAGGCCCAGAAAGGCCTCTATAAGTATGAGCTTCTAAATGGTGGTCACTCTGTCTTCCCCTAGCTAGGGCAGGGTCAGTGCTCAGTGAAGTACAAATGAGTTAAGAAGACCCCCCTGAGGCCTTTGACATGGAGAGGCAGGAGGGAACCAGGCATGCCCAGTGTGGAGAGGAGGACCTGAAAAGTGCCAGAGAGAGTTGGACACCTGCCCTGTGACTCTGGCCACACACAGCCCTGCCAGGGCTATTTGGGACTGCCCGAGGAGGAGCCAGGACCGTGGTGGCCAGTGGGAAGGAAGTCCTGGGAATGGCAGAGCTTGGTGGAGAGGGAAAGGATGGCGAAAAACAAAATCCCACAGTCAGAGCTCCTAGGAGTAAATGTGCTGAAGGGCTAGGCTGTGGGAGGGGTGACTGGTCAGGGCAGCTGGAGCCGTGTCTGTGGGCAGGCACTTGCAGGGCCCCAAAGAAAGGCTGTTCTGCAAAGCGGCTAGTCAGCCCTGGCCTAGGAGGATGACACCCTTCAGCTGGATGCCCTGGAGGTCCTGCTGGGCTTCTGGACACAGCCCTACCCACCCCCAAGGGAGGAATGTGCCCCATCCCCACCCCTGCTTCCAG
>NW_005333074.1:0-240 GCF_000412655.1 Myotis brandtii | reverse complement strand
GGAAGGAGGCTGCAGGGAAGACACTGTGTCCACACACGTGCAGTTCTTTGTTGCCGATTTTCCCTGTGCCTGGGTCTCCGTGGCTTCAGGGGCTTCACGCCCTCCGGGGGGCCCTGCCTCCGATGACACTCTTCCCCATCAGGGCTGGGCGGGGAGGGCGTGCTGAGGTTGCTTTTGACAGTCAAGCTGAGGCTGTCTGAGACTGTGGAAGGCTTCCCAGCAAATTTGCAGTTGGCCAAT
>NW_005333073.1:0-418 GCF_000412655.1 Myotis brandtii | reverse complement strand
CTGCAGGGGAGGGCAGTTAGGGGTGACCAGACTGGCAAGAGAGGGCAGTTCCTGGCAATCAGGCTGGCAGGGGAGGGAAGTTAGGGACTACCAGGCTGGAAAGGGAGGGAAGTTACAGGTGACGGGCCAGCAGGGGAGGGCAATGGGGGGCAACCAGGCCGGCTGGGGAGGGCAGTTAGGGGTGATCAGGCTGGAAGGAGAGTGGTTAAGGGGTGATCATGCTGGTAGGCAAAAGCAGTTAGGGGCAATCAGGCAGGCAGGCAGGCGATCGGTTGGGAGCCAGCAGTCCTGGATTGTGAGAGGGATGTCTGACTGCCCGTTTAGGCCCAATCCTGGAAGGGTCCCAGATTGGAGACAGTGCATGCTGAGCTGAGGGACAACCCCCCTGTGCATGAATTTCATGCACCAGGCCTATAGT
>NW_005333072.1:0-227 GCF_000412655.1 Myotis brandtii | reverse complement strand
AGAGAATCATTGATTGGCCGTCTCCTGCATGCCCCCCTCTGAGGATCAAGTCCACAACCCAAGCATCTGCCTTGACTGGAATAGAACCTGGAACCCTTCTATCTGCAGGCTGACGCTCTATCCACTGAGCAAAACCAGCCAGGGCTATGCTAGAGCTTTTATTTCAGAAGTGTTATACAGGTATCCCCCACCTTTTGAATGTTGGCGTCATGCCACTTCACTTTTAC
>NW_005333071.1:0-388 GCF_000412655.1 Myotis brandtii | reverse complement strand
TGCCAGAGGCAACCAATGGATGTGTATCTCACACATGAATGTTCCTCTCTCTCTCTCTCTCCCTCACTTCCGTTTTCTCTAAATATCAATGGAAAGAATATCCTCAGGTGAGAACTTAAAAAACACACAAAACAACAGTATGGTGGTTACCAGAAATGAAGGGGTTGTGGGGAAAGGTAGTAAAAGGTAAAGGGTGTCAAATATGTGGTAATGGAAGGAGATTTGGCTTTGGATGATAAGCACACTAAGAAATGTACTAATGATGTATTATAGGATTGTACACTTGAAACTTTTATAATTTTAATAATCAATGTTAAAGTTGTTTCATTACTGGAAAAAAAAAGGACATAAATATCTGGATAAAGGGGACTTTGACAAACTGTGAGTT
>NW_005333070.1:0-256 GCF_000412655.1 Myotis brandtii | reverse complement strand
TCTCTGTATTCCTCACTGCTCCAAGAACTTCCTTCATACCCCAGCCTCTCTTCAATTTCTTTTTGCCTCAAATATCACTAATTCTTTAGAGTTCAATGAAATGTATGTCTTCTATGAACGCTTCATAGTGTCTAGTTAGGTTCATCTACCAGTGTGCTAAGATCCTATAAAAAGTTCTTTTTCCCTCAATCATTATAATTAACACAAATATAATTTAAGCATATTTGTTTCCTCATTATATTATACTAGAGGCCTG
>NW_005333069.1:0-229 GCF_000412655.1 Myotis brandtii | reverse complement strand
GAGGTTCATCAACCTTGTTTATCCTTTTAAAGAACCAGCTGTTGATTTTGTTGATCTTTTGTATTGATTTTTGGTCTCTATGTTGTTTATCTGTGCTCTGATCTTTATTATTTCCTTCCTTCTGCTTACACTGGGCTTTTCTTGTTGCTCTCTTCCTAACTCTTTGTGTTGTAGGGTTAGGTAATTTATTCAACTTGTTTCTTGCAGTAGGCTTGTAGAGCTATGAACT
>NW_005333068.1:0-482 GCF_000412655.1 Myotis brandtii | reverse complement strand
TTGAGAATATTATGCTAAGTGAAATCAGTTAGATGTACAAAAATAAAAAACTATGACTTCACTCATATGTAGGATCTAAAACTGAAAGCAACAAATGAACAAACAAGGCAAACAAAAGAAAACTTATACACAGAGACAACAAACAGTATGGTGATCACTTGAGGGAAAGAGGGTTGGGGCGAGGTAGAAAAGGGTAAAGAGGGTCAAATACATGGTGGTGGAAAAAGACTTAATTTTAGGTGGTGAACACACATTACAAAATACAGAGGACATATTATAGAATTGTACAATTGAAACCTCTGTAATCTTATTAACCAATCATTTAAAATATAAAAAATAAATCTTTAATTATTATAATTTGTATGCTTTTATTTACACTTATGGTATTTGCATTCTATATTTCTATTATTTTTCTTTTGCATGTATTTTGGGCTGTGATTTAGAAGCATTTTATCTGCTTTCCTTTTTGTTTTACTTTCTCT
>NW_005333067.1:0-353 GCF_000412655.1 Myotis brandtii | reverse complement strand
CATGCCAATCCCTTCTGGCCTGTAGAGTTTCTGATGAAAATTCAGAAATTGAAGGTCTTATGGGAGCTCCTTTGTAGGAAACAAATTCCTTTTCTCGTGCTACTTTTAAGATTCTTTTTTTGTCTTTAATTTTTGGCTTTTTTACTTATGATGTGTCTTGGTGTATCCCTGTTTGGGTTCTTCTTGCTTAGAAATCTCTGTGACTACTGAACTTGTGTGACTTTTTCCTTCCTCAGGTTAGGGAAGTTTCCTACCATTATTTCTTCAAACATGCTCACTTTCTTTCCTTCTGGTATTCCTATGAGGTGAATATTGTTGAGTTTCACAGCTCCCTTAAGCTGTCCTCCTTTTTT
>NW_005333066.1:0-1386 GCF_000412655.1 Myotis brandtii | reverse complement strand
CCCTCCAGCCTTCTTCTCAGTACCATCCAAGTCCTCCCAGTCGTTCAAGGCCCCTCAAATCCCACCTCTGTTATGAAGCTTCTGATAATTATAACTTGCACAGGTTGATCTTCTGCCTTCCACCCAGGTGATTTTCAAACTATTTTTAGCAGCAGACCTTCCTTAATGGAAAAACCTTGTGCAATCTTAGTTTATAAAACAGAGAAAGGGAATGCCACACCCGTGTGCCCCACCCTTCTCTGAGGTAGAACCTCCACCTTGCATAGACTTCAAGTTACATAGAACACATCACCCTGCTTTAACCTTCAGTTGATCTATGTGTTCATAGTTCATATTCTTGTCGCCCCCGAGGAACTGTAAGGTCTCTGGAGGCAGGAAGAATGTCTTAACCCTCTTCCTATATTTTGTGAGACCTCATATAGGTGCTGAATCTGTTCTAAGTGCCCAAGAGATGTTTGTTCTTTCTTTTGCTGCTTCTCCTTTCCTCTTGAGTTGGTGTTAAGTTGAGTGGATTGTGAGCTTCCTGATTGGTAGAGGAGGCCTATCAGGAGGGTCCTTAGGAACATCTTGTAAGCATCCGGGTCTTGTGCAGGACAGTCATATACATGGTCATCTAGTTCTCACATCCCTCTGGGGCACACAGTAATATTCCAGCTGTACTATAGAAAGTTGAGGCATTGAGAATGTAAGTAATTTCCTTCCATCTCACAGGAAATAAATTTTAATTGGTATGTGTTTGATTCCAAAGCTCTGGCCCTGTGGTCTCTGTGTTTAACTGTGTTTTCTCTTTTCTTGGAAGGAGCCTTGTACCCAGATGGGACGTCTGGAAAGAACAAAAATGATGATATGGTTCCTCCTGGCAAAAACTACACCTATGTCTGGCCCGTGAGAGAAGAATATGCCCCTGCTCCAGCCGACGCCAACTGCCTGACCTGGGTGTACCATTCGCACATTGACGCCCCTAAGGACATCTGCTCTGGGCTCATTGGCCCACTGCTGGTGTGCAAGGAAGGTAAGAGGGTGCCCCCCCCCCGCAACCAAGTAGGCTGTTCCCAGGTGTGATGAAAAGTGTGCATACATTTTAGGTCTTGTCTTGCCTACCTCCTTTGCTTCATGTGGAATGTGCCTCTTCTCCCAAACTTCCTATAAGATGGGAGAAATTCTTCTAACATAGAAGATCAGTCTGACACCATAGCAGGGGCAACAATTCAGACTTCTAAGGATCACCATGGCCTTCTGAAACATATATGCTTTATTTTTTTTAAAGAAAAAATAAGGACATTCTCTATTAATAGCTGTTAACACCTCACTGACACCATGCAAGGAAAATGAAAAAAATGTCGTCAAAGGACCAGGAATGCTTTTGCTTCTTTATTTCACCCACAT
>NW_005333065.1:0-226 GCF_000412655.1 Myotis brandtii | reverse complement strand
TTAAATAATTTTATATTTCACTTATTAAAAGTATCATATTGGAAGTGCACCATGTCCCTCAGGCACCCAGCACATGCCCGGCCTGCTGCCACGATGCCCAAGAGGAAGAAACCTGCTCCTGCAAAAGTGGAAAGGAAGCCCAAAAATGTGGTAGGAAAGAATAAGTCTACAGACAAAAAAGTGCAAATGAAAGGGAAAAGGGGAGCAAAGGGAAAGCAGGCCGAAG
>NW_005333064.1:0-222 GCF_000412655.1 Myotis brandtii | reverse complement strand
GGGGGGGGGGCACATTATTCTGTCTGCCATGGTTTCTGATGGATTTTCAAATCTGAATCTCTAGGATGATGGAGATATCCTCTCCAGAACCTATTTCTCCCTCTTTGTGTGTGTGTGTTGTGCTCATATTAAGCATTGCATATTTCTCTTGTTTGAAACCAAGAATGTTGAATGGTATAGAGTGGAAGCCAAAAATAAAAATGAACATTGAATTAAAAATGC
>NW_005333063.1:0-224 GCF_000412655.1 Myotis brandtii | reverse complement strand
ACCAGTCTGCATTCCCACCAGCAGTGTACTAGGGTTTACTTTTCTTTACAACCTCACCAGCACTTTTTGTTTGTTCATTTGCTAATGATAGCCATTCTGACAGGTGTGATATGGTACCTCATTGTCATTTTGACTTGTATCTCTTGGATGATTAGTGGCTTTGAGCATTTTTTTTTTCAAACTACTGCTTTATTTTTTATTTTTTTAAATATATTTTATTGATT
>NW_005333062.1:0-306 GCF_000412655.1 Myotis brandtii | reverse complement strand
CCACAGGCAGAGAACACTCTCAGCTTTGCAGCACTTTTAATTTTTTAAATTGACTTTGAGAGAGGAAGGGAGAGAAAAACATCTATCGGCTGCTTCCTGCACTCCCTGTACCAGGGATAGAGCCTGCAACCAGGGAATGTGCCCTGACTGGGAATCAAACCAGCAACCATTCAGTGCAGAGGACAATGCCTAATCAGCTGAGCCACATGGGCCAGACCTGCCCTTCCAAGGTCATCAGGAAAATTGTCATACATTTCCACCTAAGGATTATTTAAATCTCTATGGGATTATACCTTTTATTGTTTT
>NW_005333061.1:0-462 GCF_000412655.1 Myotis brandtii | reverse complement strand
CAAATAGGTTTTCTATTCCTTGCTCAGCTTCCTCTCCCTTTTGCACCCCTATTATGCAGATATTGTTTTATTTCATGTTGTTCCACAGGTTCCTTAGATTCTCTTTCTGCATTCTAATTTTTTTTCCAGTTGCTGCTCTACTTCTGTGTTTTATTCTACCTTGTCCTCTAACTCGCTGATTGGGTCCTCAGCTTCTAGTCTAGAGTTGAAACCTTCCATTGTATTCTTTTTTGAAGCTATATTATTCTTCAATTCCTCTTGATTCTTACTCATGTTGGTTCATTTCTCATTCTGCTTCTTACAATTCTCATTGATTTGCATGTAATTCTCATCCAGACGTTTGAGCATCCTTATAACCATTACTCTGAATTCTTTCTCTAATTATTTGCCTTTATTTAATTAAGTTTCTTTTCTGGTGATTCCTCCTTTTTTTCATTTGGGGTTGTTTCTTTATCCATTTTT
>NW_005333060.1:0-1102 GCF_000412655.1 Myotis brandtii | reverse complement strand
CATGAGGAACTGTATTTAAAGGGCCAGAAGGTGGAGACCACTGCTCTAGTGGATGCAGCACTGCCCTTGGCTTTGAAAACACATTCGGCTGTGGATTCTCTGGCCGGGCAGTCATGGACTAGCAGGCTGGGAAGTCCCTGGAGGCCGCCAGGAGCTCCAGACCAAATGGCACAGCCATCTTCCCAGCACGACACGGGTCTCCCTCTCTTGCCGTGGTCCTGCCATGGGGGTCCTCATGATCTCTGCCCACCTTGGACCCAAACATTTTCACCCTAAAAATGAGAGTTGCGAGCAGCAAGGTTCTTTAAGTTAACATTTTCCTCCCTGATTTCAAAAGTAATGCAAACTATGACCTCACCTGAAGATAACCCCTGCTGCATTTGGGGGTGTGTACTTTCTGTTTCCCCCACCTTGTCCGGCATTTTGTTGACTTCCATTAACCTCATGGAAGTGGGGAGGTGGTTAGATGATGGGCAGCAGCCAGGATCCTACTGGTTGGGAGGTCCTGGCCCTGGGGCTCCCACTCTGGCTTGGACACCAGCTGCTTCTGGCACTTGGAACCAGTTGTTTAACCTCGATCTGAGTTTTCCCTTCTGACAATAAGCCCGATGCTCATCTCTGGGGAGAGAGTCCCTGTGCCTGGAACATTATCTGCTGTGTAAAGGAAGAGAGTCAATCGGGGGATAGTAACAGCTCTTACCTCTCTAAGGAGTATCTGGGCAGCAGGTTGCAACAATCTGAGATAACTCAATTTTTACAGAAGCCATTTTCATTAATCATTTATTAATGACGCTCCCAACTGAGGCAATTAAGTGGACCTAGGGTTTAAAAAGGGCCCCATATTCATTTCACATCTGTCTCATTACCCCGGAGTTCACAGATCCTGGAGGAATGTAAACAGACTCAGGGCCTGGCTGGTTAGCTCAGTTGGTTAAGCGTTGTCCCTATAAGCCAAGGTTGCGGCAACCAATGAATATGTAAATAAGTGAAACAACAAATCATTGTTTCTCTCTCTCTCTCTCAAATCAATAAAATTTTAAAACAAAAATAAACAAATGAAAAAACCAGAACAAAAGGACTCCATTTGCCCTGGCCAGCGTGG
>NW_005333059.1:0-679 GCF_000412655.1 Myotis brandtii | reverse complement strand
GGACTTTATTGTTTTTATAGTTTTAATTCAAGAAAGAGAACTTGTTTTAAATAGTTATCACTGAACAGTAATTCCAATTATCTATATACTAGAGGCCTGGTGCATGAATTCATGCACAGGTAGGCTTCGTAGGCCTGGCCAGCGATCAGAGCCAATCTGTGGGGCGACTGGCGAGGCAATTGGGACCCCCACTCACACCCACCTTGGCTGGTCTGGAGCTGCCTACTCGCCAACCCCACCCCCTGCCAGTCGGGGCCTGCAGGCTGGGGGCAGCAACGTGTTGAGCAGCTGCCCCCTGGTGGTCAGTGCGCATCATAGCAACCAGTAATTCCGCAATTTGGTAAATTTGCATATTAGGCTTTTATTATATCCTATATAATAAGAGAGGAATATGCTAATTAATCTTTATGCCATGAGGTGTAACAACCAAGCGCATCATGACCAGATCACAGATCAGCAGGAGGGTGGGCCAGCGAGGTACAAGAGGGCTGCAGAGAGCTACAGGAGGGGCAGGGCAGCAAGCTATGGGGGCAGGGGAGGAGGAAAGGGACAGGGGGGAGCTACAGGAGGGTGGGGAAGCGTGCGGAGAGCTACAGGAGGGCAGCAGCAACCTACTGGTGCATGGAATCGTGCGCAGGGCTACTAGTATATAATAAAGAGGTAATATGCAAATTGACCA
>NW_005333058.1:0-518 GCF_000412655.1 Myotis brandtii | reverse complement strand
AATAATAATATATGACTGTAGAACATATATTAAAGTTTTAATTGAAAGCGATAAAATGCTTCATTGTTTAGACACATACATTATGTTTTACCCTGAAAGCTTCAGAGGAAACCAATAAATTTTGAAAGGTAAAATTTTAACCAATCACATTCTCATATTGAATTGCAAGAAAATATTGGAACAACTACAATAAAAAGTAAGCAACCACCACCAACAGTAGAAAAAAAAATACTCACTTCCTAAAAGTCTAAGTCTACCTTCTAAATTATATTGAAATTAAATTATAAATGAAAATGTTGGTTACCTATCAAGGTTGACTAGAGTGCAGGAAAAGGGGCATGAATATATAATAGTGTATAACCTGATACATCCTTTTGTGGAGTGCAATGTGAGAGCACTTATCAAAATTTAACATATATATACCCCTTCACCTAGGAACCCCACTCCCTAGAATGTATCACTGAGAAATATTTGTGCACATAGGCAATGATATAAGCACAAGAGTGGATATTTACACC
>NW_005333057.1:0-235 GCF_000412655.1 Myotis brandtii | reverse complement strand
CCCGACAGGACTCTGATCACCTTTCCTGAAACGTAAAAATGGCACGACAGGCGTATCCAGAAAAAGTTCAGCTAGAGCCCGGCTGGATGGCTCAGTGGTTGAGTGTCGACCTAGGAACCAGGAGGTCAGGGTTCGATTCCTGGTCAGGGCCCAGGGTCCAGGATGCAGGCTCCATCCCCAGTGTGGAAATTTCAGAAGCATGATTTTTTTAAAAATATATTTTATTGATTTTTTA
>NW_005333056.1:0-319 GCF_000412655.1 Myotis brandtii | reverse complement strand
TGCTGGCTGGGGGGAGGAACCAAGAGGTTGGCCATTCTCTCCCACTTGCTGGCTTCGCCCCCTGCTGCTGGTCAACCTCTATGTGTGGGGTAACTGGCCAGGCGATCAGGGCCCCACTTGCTTGCACCCGCATTGGCCTGGCGCCACTGACACCTACCCTTGTTCCCTGTTCGGGATCAGGGCCTGTGGGCTGGGGGCAGCTCCTGCATTGAGTGTCTGCCTCCTGGTGGTCAGTGCGCTTCATAGCGACCAGTCATTCTGTTGTCAGTCGATTTGCATATTACACTTTTTTTAAATATATATTTTATTGATTTTTTAC
>NW_005333055.1:0-211 GCF_000412655.1 Myotis brandtii | reverse complement strand
CATATGTAATAACTTAATCAATAAAAAAAATTAATAAATAAATGAAATAAAATTTAAAAAAAGTCATATTTCTGAGTGTTAATTTTGTGTCCTTACATTGCCAAATTCATTTATTAATTCTAGTAGTTTTTCGACGGAGTCTTCAGGGTTTTCTATGTATAATATCATGTTATATGCGAATAATGACAATTTTACTTCTCCTTTTCCAATT
>NW_005333054.1:0-478 GCF_000412655.1 Myotis brandtii | reverse complement strand
AGACATATGAAAAGATGCTCAATGTCACTAATCCTCAAAGAAATATAAATTAAAACCACAATGAGATATCACCTCACACCTGTCAGGATAGCTATCATCAATAAATCAACAAACATATTGGTGAGGATGTGGAATAAAGGGTACTCTCATGTACTTTTGGGGGGAACACAGTTTAATGTAGTCACTGTGGGAAGCAGTATGGAGTTACCTCAAAAAATTAAAAATGAAACTGACTTATGACTCAGTGATCCCACTCTGGAAATAAACCCAAAACACTAATCTGAAACAATAGATGCACTCCTATGTTCGTTGCAGCATTACTTAAAATAGTCAAATTTTGAAAGCATCCAAGTGTCCATCAGTAGATGAGTGGATCAAAACGATGTGGTACATTTACACAATGAAATACTACTCAGCCATGAAAAGGAAGGAAATCGTAATTTTTGCAACAGCATGAATGGACCTGGAGAGTATTATG
>NW_005333053.1:0-245 GCF_000412655.1 Myotis brandtii | reverse complement strand
TCATTTAGGATTGATGTTTCTTTGCTGATTTTTTGGTGTAGAGGATTTATTCAGTCATTTCCCCTACTATGATTGTGTTGCTGTTGATCTCACCCTTGATATCTTCCAGAAGTTTCATTATGTATTTGGGTGCTCCTCTATTGGGTGCATATATGTTTACCAGAGATATCCTCTTATTGAATTGTTCCCTTTAGTATTATGACGGGGTCCTCCTTATCTCTTGTTATGGCCTTCATTTTGAGGTC
>NW_005333052.1:0-380 GCF_000412655.1 Myotis brandtii | reverse complement strand
AGGGTCTGAGTCTCTTATCTTCTTTCATCAGGCACTGGCTCTTTCTAGAACCCAGTTTATCCATTCTACTCTGAGCCAGACTCGATATAAGTCCAGAAAGGTCCTTAAGGTTTACGTTTAAGAAAAAAAAAGGAGTATTTAGCCCTGGTTGGTGTTGCTGTGTGGATAGAGAATTGGTCCATGCACTGAAGGGTTGCAGGTTTAATTCTCGGTCAAGGGCATGTACGTGGGTTGCAGGTTCGATCCCCACCCCGGTTGGAGTGTGTGCGGGAGGCAACCAATCTGTGTGTCTCTCTCACAACGATGTTTCTCTCTCATCCCCCTTCCTCCCTTGCTTCCACTATCTGTAAAAAAATCAATGGAAAAAATATCCTCAGGTG
>NW_005333051.1:0-265 GCF_000412655.1 Myotis brandtii | reverse complement strand
CGGTTTTCCTCCAGCACCTGGGACCCAGGCCTTTAGTTCGGCCACAGAGGAGAAGCCAAGCCTCGAAGCTAGGCTTCTTGCCTCCAGCTGCAGCGAGGCTTCGAGGCTGGGATTTTCCACTGTGGCCGCAGTGAGGCTTAACTTCTCCGCTGCGGCAGCAGGGGAGAAACCAAGCCTCTTCAGTCTTCACTCTTCACTCTTCCCTCTGGCTGGAGCCTTCAGTCTTCGCTCCGCGCCTACATATGCAAATTAACCGCCATCTTTG
>NW_005333050.1:0-245 GCF_000412655.1 Myotis brandtii | reverse complement strand
TCTGCGCGGAGTCTCTGCGCGCGCTCTGGCCCCTGGCGCCAAGTAGCCGGCCGCCTGGCAGAATCTGAGGCTGCCCCTTTGCATCCAGTCCAATGATGGGCTTATTTATAGTGTTTTTTCTGCCAGCAGCACTGCGGGAGCCCTCCCCACTTGCGGGTCACGCTGACCTCAATGGGCGCAGACTTTGTGGGGCGCAGATTTTTCTCCCCGCGCGCGCGTTCCTCACTCCAACCTGAATTGCAAAC
>NW_005333049.1:0-326 GCF_000412655.1 Myotis brandtii | reverse complement strand
GAGAGTTTTTATCAGGAAAGGGTGTTGGATTTTGTCATATACTTTTTCTGCATCAATTGATAAGATTATGTGATTTTTGTGTCTCAATTTGTTTATGCGGTGTATCACATTTATTGATTGTGGATATTGTTTTATCCTTGCATCCCTGGAATACTAGTAAATCCCACTTGGTAAATGGTGTATGATCTTTCTAATATAATGCTGGATCCGATTTGCTAGAATTGTGTTGAGGATTTTACCATCTATTTTTATCAGGGATATTGGCTTGTAGTTCTCTTTATTTGGGTTGTCTTTATCTCGTTTTGGAATTAGGGTAATGCTGGCTT
>NW_005333048.1:0-333 GCF_000412655.1 Myotis brandtii | reverse complement strand
GGAAGTCCTACAACTAGAGAAGTAAAGAATAAAGCTCACTGAGACTCTAAGAGGGGTGGAGGCACTGAATGGGCTTGTCTGACACCCACATGTGGCAGGGTTTTTTGTGGGTGTTTTTTTTTAATCAGGAGAGGTATCTAGGGTGCGGAGGCCTCCCATGAGGAGCTAGGGGTCCCAGCCCCACACCAGACCCCTCAGCACAAAGTTCCAGTGCTTGCAAGAGAAATACCCATGATTTCAGGCTATAAAAACCAGCTGGGACTGGGGATGAGTGACACATGCTGCTGGAGTCCCATGCAGTTCCTCTTAAAGGGCCAGTGCACAGACTTACTC
>NW_005333047.1:0-216 GCF_000412655.1 Myotis brandtii | reverse complement strand
TTATAATATAATTGACTATATTCCCTATGCTGTACTTCAAAACCCCATGACTAGTCTGTAACTACTAATTTATACTTCTTAATCCCTTCACCTTTTTTTCACCCATCCTCCCAACCCCCCTCCCATCTGGCAACCCTCAAAATGTACTCTGTATCTATGAGTCTGTTTCTATTCTGCTGTTATTTATTTTGTTTTTTAGATTCCACATGTAAGTGA
>NW_005333046.1:0-743 GCF_000412655.1 Myotis brandtii | reverse complement strand
GAAACTCCTATTAATCCTTCAAAGCCCAAGTTAACGCCACCTCTTCCGGGAAGCCCTTTGGGATTTCCCCATCTCCAGACAAATGCAATTGTTTTGCCTTCCAATGACAATGAAATCAGAAGCTGCTACTTCATCGTCCTCTTTGCAGAGTTATGGTAACTCTTCCTGGGTGACCAGCAGCACCCTAGTCACACAGTGCTCTGCCCAGCGATGGCTCCAGAAGCACCTCGGGTGAGGAAGGCCAGAGGCCTTGGCTGCCATGGCCTGCTGGGCCCTTGCCCCTGTGCACCTTGCAGCCTTTTCTGTAATCCGCACGTTGTCCCCCTGTGGTTGGTACTAGTGTCCCCATTTAGAGGCAGAGACCAAGGCCTGGAGAGGGAGAGACACGTGTCTGAGGTCAGTGCTGGGGTTGGGACTCAGGCCTGTGAGGCCCCGAAACGGGGGGTTCCCTACCCACTCCTGCAGCAGGACCCCACCGGGGTGTGGCTGGGCGTGCCGGGACCTGCACCTACTCATCTCTGCCAGACTCGGGCCCCCAGGCCTACTTGCGGTGACTTGTTCCAGGAAACCTGCGGCAGCCCAGGTGTGGTGAGTCATCTGCACCCCCAGCGTGTTGGTCTTGGCCCCAGGAGGGCTTTGTCTAAAGCAGGCAGTGCAGGCGAGCAACACATACACACACGCACACGCACACACACAGACTTGAGGGTGTCTAGGGCTGCACCTGCCTCCAGGGTGTGAGCTGA
>NW_005333045.1:0-300 GCF_000412655.1 Myotis brandtii | reverse complement strand
ACAATTTTGTGTGAAAGGGATAAGATTAAAAAAAAAAAGTTAATAGGGGCAACCAGGCCGGCAGGGGAGGGCAATTAGGGGTGACTAGGCTGGCAGGGCAGGGCAGTTAGGGGGATCAGGCAGGCAAGCAGAGTGGTTAGGGCAGGCAGTCAGGTGAGTGGTTAGGAGCTAGAGGTCCCAGATTGTGAGAGGGATGTCCAACTGCCAGTTGGACATTCCCTGAGGGCTCCCAGATTGGAGAAGGTTCAGGTTGGGCTGAGGGACCAATTGTGCACCAGGGACCAAATTTTGTGCACCAGG
>NW_005333044.1:0-244 GCF_000412655.1 Myotis brandtii | reverse complement strand
GGCTGCGCCCACAGCGGAGGCAGGGTTCCCTTAATGACCTGTAACGAGTGATCAACAGGGACCTGAGGCTGCGTGGTGCCGGGTTAGGGTGGGGAACCTGAGGCTGCGCCCCCCCCCCCGCCAGTGGGGCTTGACGGGGGACCTCAGGCCATGCCACCTGCCCTAGCACTGGGCCAGGGAACCTGAGGTTGCGCCCCCCCGCCTAGTGGGCTTGACAGGGGTGGGGCCGGCCAGGTCTGGGTCT
>NW_005333043.1:0-916 GCF_000412655.1 Myotis brandtii | reverse complement strand
GCTGGTGCTCTATCCATTGAGCAAAACTGGCTAGGGCCATGTCTTGATTCTTAATGAGGACCATAATCCATCAAAAATGGTTGCTCTATCAGACATGTATGGCACATTTCCTTACACTGCATTTTTACCAACATATAGAAGCATGTTATATGTGAGGTTTCTTTAAGCTAAATGTACTACAATGCTCCCCCCTCTAGGAGTATTTACCAAGTGTTTATATTGCCTATGGAGGAGAGTTATTTATAAGTAACTTATAAAGAGGAGTTATTTGACTGGCCAAGATGATTTTTCTTCTGAATTACATCCTAATATGTATAGCTTTCTTGCTCTCAGCTTATTCCACTTGGAGCAATACCCTGCACAATTTACGTCTATGAACTGCTGAACATTTAAGCAAATTAAGTGTCCAAAAAAGTCAAACACAAATTGTATCTTGGTGATTTATACCTTCATAAAGCAAAACACATACAGTGTGCCGAGCACAGGCTAGATTTATAGCACCAGTGGTTAGGGAAAATGAATAGACATCTTTTAGAGAGCGAGTAAAGAATCGTGCATGTGTGTTTAATTCTTGACCATGGAGATTTTCCCCCAATGATATTTATCTTACAAATCATCTTCAATGCTAATATGCAATGTAAACTGAGAATGGGAAAGATGTACAAGAATTCTGGATAGGGATTTAGAAGCCAGTGAACTTTCACCAGAGCCCAAAACAGGCAGGCCCCTTGAACTGCCCTGCATCTTCCATCTCTAACCTCATACCCTCGGGTTGTGCCACTCTTTCTTAATAGTGTAAGCTAAGTAATTTCACTTAAACATTGGAAGATAGAAAGAGTGCCTGAGTAAACCCAAAAGACTAAGAGTTGATTCAAATCTCTACTAAAATATAGGGTGTCCCCAAAAATGTATACAC
>NW_005333042.1:0-277 GCF_000412655.1 Myotis brandtii | reverse complement strand
TCTCTCTCACAATCCTGGACCGCTGGCTCCTAATTGCGCACATGCCTGCCTGCCCGGTTGCCCATAACTAGCCCCCTCCTGCCAGCCTAATCGCCCTTCACTGCCAATGCGTGCTGGCCTGATCACCCCTAACTGCACCCTCTGCTGGCCAGGTTGCCCCCAACTGCCCTCTCCCTGCCGGCCTGGTCACTCCTAACGGCCACCCTCTGCCGGCCTAGTTGCCCCTAACTGGCCCCCCCTGCTAGCCTGTTTGCCCCTAACTGCCCCCCTGCTAGCC
>NW_005333041.1:0-255 GCF_000412655.1 Myotis brandtii | reverse complement strand
TTGACTGGGTTAACTTTTTTAACTAAACACACACACATACAGAATATAGCATTTCATTTCTTCACTTCAAGCCAATTATCTTTCTACTAGAAGCCCAATGCACGAAATTTGTGCAGGAGTAGGCCTTCCTTCCCCCAGCTGCCGGCACCAGCTTCCCTCTGGCACCCAGGACCTGACTTCCCTCTGGCCCTGACTTCGCCCGGAAGGATATCTGGAATGACGTCCAGAAGGACATTTGGTCTAATTAGCATATTA
>NW_005333040.1:0-296 GCF_000412655.1 Myotis brandtii | reverse complement strand
ATATATTAGTCATTATCAACTTCTTACTATTTTTTTTTACATATTTCTTTTATTGACTTTAGAGAGGAAGCAAGAGGGAGAGAGAGAGAGAAAAACATCAATGATTAGAGAGAATCATTGATCAGCTGTTTCCTGCAGGACTCACATTGGAGATCAAGCCCGCAACCTGGGCATGTGCCCTGACCAGAAATCAAACAGCGACCTCCTGGTTCATAGATTGAAGCTCAATCACTGAGCCATGCCATTTGGGCAACTTCTTGCTATTTATATGTTTGTTTATTCTTTGTAAAATAACT
>NW_005333039.1:0-239 GCF_000412655.1 Myotis brandtii | reverse complement strand
CAGTGCGGTGTATATGATTGCATTGACCGCCTCAAGGTTGTCTCGGCCCCACATAGTGTGGGGGATGTCAGTCATGAAGAGTGGGCAGAAAGTCCTGGTATTCCCGTCTGAGTCCACCCAGGAGAGTCCCCTGGCAGCTTGGGCAGCCCTCTTGTAGCCGCTGACTCCCTGAACTAGCGGACCGGAAGTGGTCGGCCATTTGGAACTCCGCTTCTCCTCTTGAATAACCGACACGTCTG
>NW_005333038.1:0-331 GCF_000412655.1 Myotis brandtii | reverse complement strand
TCACAAGTAAAAGTACAGGAGAAATATCCAGAAAAAGAACTAAATAAATGGAGGCAAGCAAACTATCAGATACAGAATTCAAAGCAATGCTGTAGAAACTTAGTGAGTACAAGGAACTTAGTAAGAACTTCAACAGCATGAAAAAAACAACACATAGAGACACTAAAAAACAAAACAAAAATTAAGCAGAAATTAATGACATGCCAACTGAAATGACAAATCATTTACAGGGAATCAACAGTAGAATAGATAGATGAAGCTGAGAATCATATCAGCAATTTGGAATATGAAAAGGAAAAAAACACCCAATCAGAATAGCAAAAGGAAAATA
>NW_005333037.1:0-277 GCF_000412655.1 Myotis brandtii | reverse complement strand
GGCGCTGCGGCTGGTGAGGACGAGGGGCTGGGGCACAGACAGCACCGGTCTCTCTACGATGACAATGAGAATGAATGAACGTGACTACACGACCCCCATAAACGTGACTACACGACCCCCACGGGTGGGCCGCACAAACACTGCCAGGTCGGCTAAAAGAAGCCAGACACAAAAGAATCCATAACCTGATTCTATTCGTGCAAAGTCCAGAACAGGCCCAGCAACAACCAGTTGTGTTGAGGGAGCGCACAACCATAGGAGAAGCAGGAGGCGATGC
>NW_005333036.1:0-277 GCF_000412655.1 Myotis brandtii | reverse complement strand
ACAGTGTGACCACTGCTTCCAGCGCGGCCACCTTAGCCAGGCGGCTGGGCCCACACGCCAGGCACAGGGGAGCTGTGCGGGGGCTCCCAGACACACAGACTGAGACAGACAGAGGTCTGCCAGGGGGAACCAGAAAGAGGAGGCGGTGCCGGGAGAGGGACGTAACCTTCAATATGGGTGCACGCAGGCTGCGGGGAGCGTGTGGGCTGCAAGGAGGTGCGTGGGCTGCGGGGAAGCGTACGAGCCCCCAGGAGGCTCCCGCCCGCCCGGGCTCAGC
>NW_005333035.1:0-1201 GCF_000412655.1 Myotis brandtii | reverse complement strand
CTAAGCTAACACTGCCTCCCTTTGAGTAGCAATCTGTAGTCAAGGTGGCTCCTTCTCAGACAGCCTGCGCCTCTGCGTTAAATGGGGACCGTTGTCTCATCTTGTTCATGGGAAGCTGAGGCTCTAAGGCCCTGTGGCCTGCGTGTCTGACCAGACCAGGGTCCAGGCCTTCTGGGGTCTCCTACCTGACCCTGTAGGACAGGGGCTGTGTTTTCTTCACTCCCAGGGTTTGAGGCCTGTCCACACATATCAGCACGGCCAGGGAGTGAATGAATGAGGGCAGGAGCAGGTTAAGAGCGGCCAGGGCAGTCAGAGCTAAGGGCTGGACACTGAGCTGGGTGGTGAGTGCTGAGTGGCTCGAGAGTGGGGTGGCCGGCGGACCTGGGGTGGCAGGAGGGGTGGTCAGGGACAACGCTGGTGCAGACGCAGCCCACATGGGGTCCCAGGGACAGTCTGCCCCAAGGAGGACTGGAATGGCCGCCTCACAAACACACCAGTCATTTCAATGCTCTTTCCTCAAACTCTTCCAGACCCACTGTTTCACGAGGCAGCCTGGTACAGTGGGTGACACCATCATGCCCATGTTACAGATGAGGAAACTGAGGGCCGGGGAGGAAAAGGAAGTCGCAGAGCCCATGG
Source organism: Myotis brandtii (assembly GCF_000412655.1). NCBI lineage: Eukaryota > Metazoa > Chordata > Mammalia > Chiroptera > Vespertilionidae > Myotis > Myotis brandtii. The sequence continues at coordinate 562 of NW_005333035.1, read as the reverse complement.
AGGACTTACGGGTCCTGGCCCCATATCTAGAGCTTTCTCCACCACAGCCCCGTAAGGCTCCCTCCTAAGTGTCCGGGTGGCACAGCACAGAAAGGCAAGTATTTCAACCAGCTCATCTGATCTATGGGGCTACGGCCAACAGGCCCAACTCAGCCAGGGCCCTCTCACTCGTGGGATTAGTAGAGCCTCTGACTATTCACCCGTTTCTCATTTCTCCCTGTAGCATACAGGGTGTCCCAAGAAATGTATACATACTTTGAATAATTATTAACTCCGATGAATTAAATCTGAAAAGAAAGGAACATCAATGGAGCTATCAGGAAAAAAGTGTGTATACATTTTTGGGGGGACAGCCTGTAATTGCTTGACACCAGCAGTTGTGTGTGCCAGATGCCTTGGAACATTCTAGAGTGGGTCGATCCCTCTGAATTATTGTTACTGTTGGTCTTTGGAGTTTCTACTTGTTGTCAACAGTGCCGGTTACAGCAGGTGATGGGCTGAGGCATCCCTGGTTGTTAGAAAGGAATCTTTATGGAAACCTGCTTGCCGTCTGCCTATTCCT
>NW_005333034.1:0-331 GCF_000412655.1 Myotis brandtii | reverse complement strand
ACACCTGCCCTTCCTCTGTTTGTGCATGTGGAGGGGCACCCAGCCCAGAAAGAGGGGGACCCTGTATTACAGGTGAAGGATGTGAGGTGCCGGCCTGACAGGGAGCAGCCTGGTTCTCAGTTTGGGAGGCCAGGGTTGGACTCCATGGGGCTGGCCCTGCCCTCCCTGAGCTGGGCATGTCCCCTGGGAGGGAGCCTGGGGCCGGCACAGGGTGGTCTGAGGGGAGCCGGATGGACAGTCAGTGGGACAGAAGGGCATCCCCTCGGGGACAAACTCTACCAGCTGCGGCTCAGATCACACTTGAGCCTGGAACACAAAGTCCCCCGTTCAT
>NW_005333033.1:0-249 GCF_000412655.1 Myotis brandtii | reverse complement strand
GGTTGCAGGCTCCTCCCCGGCCCAGGCCCTGGTCGGGACATATGCAGGAGGGAACCAATCGATGTGTCTCTGGGGAAAGTTCTTAATTGTTATTTCTCTCTTTCTTTCACTCTTTCTCAAAATCAATGGAAAAATATCCTCGGGTGAGGATAAAAAATAAATAAATAAAGTCAGGAACTAGGTAAAGATGACCGTTATCACCACTATTATTAAATATCTCTATCTTCCTCCTGAATAGCACAAGGACTT
>NW_005333032.1:0-410 GCF_000412655.1 Myotis brandtii | reverse complement strand
TGATTAGTGACTTTGAGCATGTTTTCATATGTCTCTAAAACAAGATATTCTGTATTTTAAGTGTTTTCTATTCTTCCATATTTCAGTAACAAATTTTTAACATAATATCAATCCGATTCCCCCTTTTAAAATATCTTACTTTAGCTGTAATTAGTGCACAGAGGGCAGGGGGAGTGTCCCTCAGCCTGGCCTGCACCTTCTCCAATCTGGGACCCCGCTGGAGATCCCCTATGGGATTGGGACTAAACTGGCAGTCGGACATCCCTCTCGCAATCTGGGACCACTGGCAGCTAACTGCTCACCTGCCTGGCAGCCTGGTTGCCCCTAACTTCCCTCCCCTGCCAGCCTGGTTGCCCCTATGCGCCACTGCCTGGGCCCCTACCACCATGGCTTTGTGCAGAAGGACATCC
>NW_005333031.1:0-1244 GCF_000412655.1 Myotis brandtii | reverse complement strand
TATATATATAAAAGGCTAATATGAAAAGTGTCCCCTTTGGGAGTTTGACTGGGAGACTGGGAATTCAATCGCTTGCTATGATGTGCGCTGACCACCAGGGGACAGTGTAGAACAAAGGAAGACCCTGGCCAGCAGCCAGAAGGCCCTGATCGCCGGCCAGGCCTACGGACCCTACCCATGCACAAGTTTCATGCACCGGGCCTCTAGTATTATATGTAATATCATATGCACATATGTCTGATCTATCCTATATAATAAAGAGGTAACATGCTAATTTGTCCGTGACGGTGTCCGAGTCACATCCAGGCAGAAGCTGGTGGGTGGGGGTGGGGGCAGGGACTTCCTCCCCCAGCTCAGGCATGCCCAGGTCTGCCCAGCGCTAAGGTCAAGCTGCCGTGGAGGCTGCTCCCTACAATTGGTGGGTGGGGTTGGGACAGCCTGCCAAGCCTGAGTTGGCTTTGGCAGGGCCTGTGGGAGCCTGAGGCCACCCAGCCCCCGCAGGTCTCGGGATGGATGGTGACTCAGTGGCGTCTCCATGCACAGCTCTCGGGGGCGTCTGTGAGGGGCGCGGGGCCTCGCTGCAGTCTGCTGCGCTGCCACTGGTCAGTGTATGTCATAGTGACTGGTTGGTCAACCCCAGTAGGGGACCTGCGTGAGGCAGCAGATAGATTCTCTCTCATCATTGATGTTTCTATCTCTCTCTCCCTCTGCCTTCCTCTCTGAAATCAATTAAAATACATTATCAGAAATAAAAATAAATAGGCCATGAATCAAACATTGCTGCTCTCCATCAATCCAGTCCTCTCACACCCTCTTTTGTCTTTCTCTTTTCCCCTCCTCCACCCCACACACACTCTACTGGGGTCTGTAAAATAGGGTCAGGATTTCTACTTCAACCAAGGACAACACTTCTGCATGGCCCTCCTTCCCCACCCATCTCTGTCCTCATTCCTGTGGGGTCTCTCTCTCTCCCTCCCCTCCATCTAACTTAGTGGGCCCTGCTCTGCCCCCTCCTCCTGCAACCTCCTGTCTGCAGCCTCCCCTTTTCTCCTCCAGGATGGAGCTCCCCAAAACCTGTGCAGGGTGGAGCTGTGTGGAGAGGGGCTGTGTGGGGTGGGGCTGTGTGGGGCGAGGCTGTGTGCGGTGAGCCCAGGCAGGGCCTTGGAGGAGAGCTGGGGTGACAGGTCATGAGGAGGAGGGAGGGACATGGAGCCTGTCCTGTGGGAGAGGCACCGGGCTCCTCG
>NW_005333030.1:0-280 GCF_000412655.1 Myotis brandtii | reverse complement strand
AACAAATGGGACTGTATCAAACTAAAAAGCTTCTGCATAGCAACAGAAACCAGCTTCAAAATGATAAGGGAACTCACTGTATGGGAGAACATATTTGCCAATGACACATATGTTAAGGGCTAATTTTTCAAAATATATAAAGAAGTTATACAACTCAAGAAAAGGAAGACATACAGTCCAATTAAAAAATGGGCACAGAACCTGAATAGACACTTCTCCAAAGAGGACATGTAGATGGGCAAAAGACATATTAAAAAATGCTCAAAGTCACTGATCATCA
>NW_005333029.1:0-624 GCF_000412655.1 Myotis brandtii | reverse complement strand
GGTCCAGGAGACGGTCCGACAGGGTCACGTGAGGCTCCATCCCATGTCATTTCCTGGTTTTAAGAGTTTTGTGAGCCCCCAGCTGTCAGCCAAGTGTGGCAGCTACAAAGCCACTTCATCACTTCGGATTCTCTGAGCTCCTGAAAACAACAACAACAATAACAACACCCCCTACTTTGTTCGGTATAAAAGGAGTCGGACACTTGCTAAGGACTTGATGTGATCGTTATAACTTAAAAGGTTCTTATTTTTGAGCACGTGCTCTCTGCCACTGTGAGCGCTTTACCTCACAACAAGCGTGTAAATGACAGCTAATACTCACGGGCACTGAGAACCGGCCACCTTCACTGGTGTTTGTCCTCGTTGACCTCCCCTCAGAACAGGGAACTGAGGCTCCACGGGAAGGTGGCTGCCTAAGGCCACCCAGCTCCTGTGCAGGGCGGGGCTCCGGCAGGTCCCACCCGAAGACTGTGCTTTCAGCCGCGGCACCCCACTGCGTTGCACCCCACTGCGTTGCACCCCACTGCGTTGTACCCCACTGCGTCCGTAGGAGACCCGTTTCCAGGGGGGTCTGGGGAACAGGAACGACCCTGGACGTAAAGGGCTATCTCAGGGCGGAGAGGG
>NW_005333028.1:0-238 GCF_000412655.1 Myotis brandtii | reverse complement strand
TCCTGGGTTGATATTTGTCAATAATTAAAGAGTATTGTTAATAAATCATAGCCTCAGTCATCATAGTAATGGGGTAAAAGGAAGGCAGACCTCAAAGGGAGATTTTAGAAGATCAATTTTACACACACACACACACACACACACACACACAGGAATGCCCACTTTGAAATTCTTTTTTGTATATATAAGTTTATAGTTTATTGATCCTCTCATGAAAAATCTGCACAACCATCACAGA
>NW_005333027.1:0-282 GCF_000412655.1 Myotis brandtii | reverse complement strand
CCACTCTCACCCAGCCCCAACCCTCTCCCCTCTGACAGTTGTCAGTCTGTTCTCTGAATCCATAAATCTGTCTCCACTTTGATTGTCAGTTTATTTTTTTTTTCTTTAAAATTTTTTTAAAAGTTGTTTGATTTGGGAGTTGAACTTGACTAGAGAGTAGTTATTTTTTATATAACTCATTTGGTATAATTGGGGGCTGCATGGTGTGTGTGTGTGTGTGTGTGTGTGTGTAAAATACTGACTCATATTCTTTTGTAAAATGAGAAAAAGAAAGAACAGAAA
>NW_005333026.1:0-245 GCF_000412655.1 Myotis brandtii | reverse complement strand
ATAGAAAAGAAGGATCTTCCATGACAGGAGTTAAGAATCTGAAGGTGTTGTATATAGAGGCAGAGCTATTTTGAGGTGAAAAGTCAGGTACATGATAGAGCTGACTCTAAATAGTCCCATTGGTGTTCACTAGAGATAGAGCTGTAAACATGAAAGAAATGCTTCTTGCATTTATATAAAGGGGAGATATAGTCATTTGAGCAAAAAAAATAAAATTAAACAAGAAGAGTGAAGTGATGAATTTA
>NW_005333025.1:0-222 GCF_000412655.1 Myotis brandtii | reverse complement strand
TTCTTTCTTTCTTTCTTTCCTTTCTTTCTTTCTTTTTCTTTTTTTCTTTCCTCACCTGAGGATATTTTTCCATTGATTTTTAGAGAGCCTGGAAGAGAGAGGGAAAGACAGAGAGAAACATCAATGTGAGAAGGACACTTTGTTTGGTTGCCTCCTGCATGAGCCCGGACCTGGGCCCTGGCCATGGAGGAGCCTGCAGCCAGGGTACATGCCCTTGACTGG
>NW_005333024.1:0-211 GCF_000412655.1 Myotis brandtii | reverse complement strand
ACTTCTGCAAGCATACCCCGAGGGGGCACATTCCAATGCGCTCACCCAAACTCAACAATGCCCTTCAGAAAAATCACTGCCCACACACAAATCGCCTCAAAACCCACTTCTGCACAAACGGGGACCAACGCCAGGGCTCCACCCAGCACAAAGGCACCTAGCCCTCAACCTTGGCTCATCAGGACACGGACCCGCTGCCATCTCGACACAC
>NW_005333023.1:0-239 GCF_000412655.1 Myotis brandtii | reverse complement strand
GCTCCTTAAGCTGCCATAAGTTACCAGCCCCTGAGGACGCTTGTCACCACTCTCTAGGTATTAGGTGATCCACCCTGGCTTAGGGACCTAGTCTGGACTGCTGACTCTGGGGCTGAAGTAGGACAAACTGAGCTTTCTCTCCTTCCCCATTGGCCCCCATTTTGTCCTAGATTAACTGGGAACCTGAGTGTTACGTTATACACCCTCAAGGTGAAGAGTAAGGTACACGTTTAGAGGAT
>NW_005333022.1:0-256 GCF_000412655.1 Myotis brandtii | reverse complement strand
CCGAGGCATTAGGCCTGGACAGGGGACCCCCAGCTCCTGCAATCTCCAGCTCCGCCCCTGCTCCCCACCATCGCTGGCTCCCTCCCTGCTCCACGCCATCGCCAGCTCTGCCCCTGCCCAGGCCTAATGCCTGTGGCTGAGTTGTTAGGCCTGGGCAGGGGACCCCCAGCTCCCTGTCATCGCCGGCTCCGCCCTGCTCCCCGTGATTGCTGGATCCCTCCCTGCTCCCCGCCATCACCGGCTCCCTCCCTGCTCC
>NW_005333021.1:0-215 GCF_000412655.1 Myotis brandtii | reverse complement strand
TGGAGTGCAGAACATTGCAGGCATTGGCAGTGGCGGGATGGTGGATCTGGTGAGCAGGGGTACCAGACCAAGGAGGGGTGCTGGTCGCTGTCTTCAGGGCGAGACTCTGGTGGTTACCGAAAATTCTGTGCTCCCGCATGCCACGGTCCCACTGGGTGCTCACACCTGCTGCCGGCACAGGCCCCACTCTCACCCACTGCCAGAGCCAGAGCCAC
>NW_005333020.1:0-594 GCF_000412655.1 Myotis brandtii | reverse complement strand
TTTTTTTAATGTCAAATGATTAACAACTATTTATTTATTTATTTATTTAGTATTTATTTATTTTATTTGTGAAAGGCAAATGATGGAAATCCAAAACATGGTTGATGTAAAGGCCAAAAAAAAATTTCTTAATTCATAGCTCTCATCTGTTGATAGGATAAAAACAATAAATAATTCAAATATTAAAAATAAGAATATATGCTATTATGTGCTATGTTAGCAATGCAAAGGTAATGGAAAGAGTGACAGGAAAGGGCAAGGCAAGATTTTTAGAAGAGCTACCATAGATAGTGTCAAAGACTCAGAAATGGAAAAAGTAAAACAAATGAATCACTAAGTATTAATTAGCTAAGAGTTTATTGTGCACATGCCAAAAAGAGAGTTTGTAAACAGGAAACACTCAAACCAAAACATGAAAGGAAGCTTAAGAGTATATATGGTGAGGCAAAAGTAGGTTTAAAGTTGTTCATATGGAAAATAATACAATCCTATCTAATAAAAGACAAAAAGGGTAATTGACCTTACCTTCCCTACGCTTCCCATTGGCTAATTGGAGTGATATGCAAATGAACTGCCAAGAAAGATGGCGGTTAA
>NW_005333019.1:0-227 GCF_000412655.1 Myotis brandtii | reverse complement strand
TCTAAAGAACAAAACAAACAAACAAAATAGAAACAGAGTCAGAGATACAGAGAACAAACAGACTGATGGTTGCCAGAGGGGTGGGGGGTTGGGGGCTGAGTAAGAAGGTGAAGGGATTAAGAAGTACAAATTGGTAGTCACAGAATAATCACATTGAGGTGTAAATGGCAGAAGAGGAAATATAGTCAATAATGTCATAATAACTATGTATGGGGCCAGGTGGGTAC
>NW_005333018.1:0-308 GCF_000412655.1 Myotis brandtii | reverse complement strand
TCGCAGGGGTCATTGTTCCTGTGCTGGGACCTCCCCCCACAGCAGAGCTGACTGGCAGCCATACCTGAGTTTCCATCAGCTTGGCCCACACTATTCACTCAGCCCTGGTGAATCCCTGAGACCCCGCCCCATCCAATTTGCAGCCCCACTCAAACTGTATGCAGCTGCTTTACCATATGAATGGCCTGTCCTGGCTCAGGCTTCAGACTGCTAAAATCTCTCAAACAAGCAGCAGCTGGTGTGAAAACTATCAATAAAAGGCCTGAGACCCGGCACTAGCACTAGCCTGCCTTGCTTCACAGCTGGGC
>NW_005333017.1:0-234 GCF_000412655.1 Myotis brandtii | reverse complement strand
TTCCCTTCATATTTCTCCAGGTTTTGTACTTTCTCTGTGCATCTAAGCTAACCTTTACTTAAACTATTAGCTAGTTTATTTTTTATTTTTGTTGCTGTTGTTTTTTAATGTCAATTTTTTAAGATGTTTATATCTTGCAGACAAAGGTGTTTTCTGGCTTATTCAATGTTGTGTCCCAATGTTTGGTAGCCTATATTCATATATTAAATGTATATATAAATATTTTTAAAATTA
>NW_005333016.1:0-314 GCF_000412655.1 Myotis brandtii | reverse complement strand
TGTCTGCCAAGAGAATCTCCTCCTGCTGAAAAAGGCTCCTCCCCCCACTCATTTAAGCAATCCTATCCTTTATAATCTATCTATACTAATAAAAGGGTAATATGCTAATTGGACCGGGTCAATCTGCCATCTTCCGGATGTCCGACTTCCTCCCAGACAAAGCCGTGGTGGTGGGGGCTGAGACAGAGGCAGTTAGGGGTGATCAGGCTGGCCAGGGAGGGCAGTTGGGGGCAATCAGGGTGGCAGGGAAGGTCAGTTGGAGGAGAGATCATGTCGACAGGGGAGGGCAGTTAGGGGTAATCAGGCAGGCAGAG
>NW_005333015.1:0-214 GCF_000412655.1 Myotis brandtii | reverse complement strand
GCACAACAGTAAAAAGCACAGATTCCACAGGGACTCAGAGACTTACACACCAACGATCATAGCAGCTTTATTCATCACAGCCAAAAGGTGGAAGCAGCCCAAAGTCCACCAACAGAGGAATGCAGAAACAAGATGTGGCACACACGCACAGCGGAGTATTATTTGGCCTTCAAAATGAAGGGAATTCTAATACACACTACAGCATGGATGAACC
>NW_005333014.1:0-220 GCF_000412655.1 Myotis brandtii | reverse complement strand
GTCCCTCCCACGGGCTCTGCCGATGAGGGAAGGGGTGCGTGGCATTCCCTTGTAGACTGGTTTCTCCATGAGGGTACGTCTTCCTTTGCCTCACATGTTTCCTCACACCTTGGCCTGGAGTTCAGTTACTCAGTTACTTGAGAGCCTCCTCCCAGCAGGCATCATTCTTTTCTAAAGTCTGAATCGCCACAGTACAACTTTTACATCAACACTGTTAAGG
>NW_005333013.1:0-217 GCF_000412655.1 Myotis brandtii | reverse complement strand
CTCCCCTGCCGGCCTGGTCCCCCCCAACTGTCCTCCCTTGCAGGCCATCTTGTGGCGGCCATCGTGTAACAACATGGGGGCAGCCATCTTGTGACTACCTGGGGGCGGCCATCTTGTGACCACATGGGGGTGGCCATGTTGTGACCACATGGGGGTGGCCATGTTGTGACCAGATGGGGTGGCCATCTTGTGTGAGGGCGTGGCAATTTGCATATTA
>NW_005333012.1:0-319 GCF_000412655.1 Myotis brandtii | reverse complement strand
TTCGTGTGTCACCTCTGACACACATGTCATAGGTTCGTCATAACTGCTCTAGGTGCTTATTTTTGGATCCTAGCCATAGCGATGAAGTTTAGTAGCCATAAGGAGACACTACAGGTAGGTGTTCTGGTTGACAATCAATATCAACCATCAGGCACAAGAGGGAAGAAGCTTCAAATGCTTTCAGCCCAAGCCATTGAGTCACCCCTAGAAGGTGATATCCTGTGGAGCAGAGATAGGCTATTCTTACTGAACCCTGACAAAATAGCAAAAAAAAAATACTTTATTTTTTTAAGCCACTGAACTTAGGGTGGTTTGTTAC
>NW_005333011.1:0-694 GCF_000412655.1 Myotis brandtii | reverse complement strand
TTACACACACATACACACACACTAGAGGCCTGGTGCAGAGAATTCGTGCACGAGGGGGGATTCCCTTCAGCCTAGCCTGCACCCTCTCCAGTCCGAGACTCCTCGGGGGATGTCTGACTGCCGGTTTAGGCCCGATTCCAGGGATTGGGCCTAAACCGGCAGTCGGACATCCCTCTCACAATCCTGGACTGCTGGCTCCTAACTGCTCACCTGCCTGCCTTCCTGATCACCCCTAACCACCTCTGCCTGTTGGCCTGATCACCCCTAACTGCCCCCCCTGCCAGCTTGGTTGCCCCTAACTGACTCCCCTGCTGGCCTATTTGCCCTTAACTGCCCCCGCTGCTGGCCTGATTGCCCCTAATTGCCCCTCCTGCCAGCCTGGTCGCCCCTAACTGCCCCCCCTGCCAGCCTGGTCACCCCCAAATTCCCCCCTGCTGGCCTGGTCGCTCCCAACTGCCTACCACTAGCCTGGTCGCCTCTCATGGCCCCCTGCTGGCCTGGTTACCCTACGCAGCCTGCTGTTCGGTCATTTTGTCATCCCTCACTGCCCCCCCTGCCGGCCTGGTCGCCGTAGCCAGCCTGCTGTTTGGTCGTCCATCTGGTTGTTTCGGTCGTGGCTTTTTATATATTAGGATATGTTTTCCAACCTTATAAGAGTTGAAGAAAGTATGAATTCTGTTCAAGTTAAACTGGA
>NW_005333010.1:0-217 GCF_000412655.1 Myotis brandtii | reverse complement strand
GGGATATAATGATCAACATAATTTGATGAACAAGGATGGGTCCAGACACAAATGGTAGGGGAGGGGGGGTTAGAGAGAGCAACTAGAGGACTTGTATGCATGCATATTAGCATAACCAATAGACACAGACACTAGGGTAGTATGGGCTTGTCCAGGGTGGGAATGGTTGGGGAGGGCATCATTTGGGGAAAAAGGAGACATATGTAAAACTTTAGAC
>NW_005333009.1:0-288 GCF_000412655.1 Myotis brandtii | reverse complement strand
GCAGTTGGGGGCAACCAGGTTGGCAGGGGGGCAACTGGGGGTGACCAGGCCATAAGGCAGAGGTGGTTAAGGGTGATCAGGCTGGCTGGGGGGGCAGTAGGAGCGATCAGGCAGGCAGGCAGGTGAGCAGTTAGAAGCCAGCGGTCCCGGATTGTGATTGGGATGTCCTGGGGATCGGGCCTAAACCAGCAGTCAGACATCCTCCGAGAGGTCCCGGATTAGAAAGAGTGCAGGCTGGGCTGAAGGGACCACCCTGCCCCGTGCACGAATTTTGTGCACCGGGCCTCT
>NW_005333008.1:0-201 GCF_000412655.1 Myotis brandtii | reverse complement strand
CTAGGCCTTTTCAGTAGACAACTAGAAATACATTTTTAAAAAATATATTTTTATCGATTTTAGAGAGGAAGGAAGTGGGAGAGAGAGATAGAAACATCAATGATGAGAAAGAATCACTTATGGGCTGCCTCCTGCACACCCCTCCTGGGGATTAAGCCCACAATCCAGCATGTGTCCTGATGGGGAATCAAACCATCTCCT
>NW_005333007.1:0-256 GCF_000412655.1 Myotis brandtii | reverse complement strand
GTGCTGGCAGCAGGTGCAAGCGCTGGGTGGGACCGCGGCGCCTAGGAGCAAAGAATTTTCAGTAACCACCAGAGCCTCGCCCTGATGACAGCGACCGGCACCCCGCCTTAGTCTGGTGCCTCCACCAACCTGCCGCAGCCAATGCCTGCCATGTTCCATGCTCTACTGCCTGCTGCCGACACCCACCATGTTCCATGTGCATCCCCTGGTGGTCAGCGGATGTCATAGCGACCAGTTGTTTGGTTGTTCAGTTGTT
>NW_005333006.1:0-402 GCF_000412655.1 Myotis brandtii | reverse complement strand
TATATGTATATATATATGTGTGTGTATATATATATATGGCTAATAAGTGCAAGAAAAGGTGCACAGCATCATTAGTCATGAGTAAAATGAAAATTAAAACCAAATTGTATGGCTATAATTAAAAGTCCAACAATGACAATACAGTGAAGATATAGAAAAATGGTAGAGCTGATGTGGAAAACAACAATTTGGTAGTTAAAAAGTGAAATGTAAACTTACATATGACCCAGCAATTTTACTTAGGATTGTACCAAGAAAAATGAGATCTAGCTCGGCCAATGTTGCTCAGTGGTTGAGAGTTGACCCATGAATCAGGAGGTCAGGGTTGATTCCAGGTCATGGTACATGTCCTGGTTGTAGGCTGGATCCCCAGTTGGTGGTGTGCAGGAGGCAGCTGATCAA
>NW_005333005.1:0-210 GCF_000412655.1 Myotis brandtii | reverse complement strand
ATTTATAAATATTTTCCTTTAACGGGGTTATGCTTCATATATGGTTTTCATCTTTTTGTTTTCACTTAATTATAAGAATCTAGAGGCCTGATGCACAAAATTCGTGCAAGTGGCTCGGCCCTTGCAGCCCAGGTTGCCTCATGGCCCTGGCTGCCTCGTGGCCCTGGCTGCCATGTGACCCCGCAGCCCCGCCTCCTGCCCACTGGTCAT
>NW_005333004.1:0-250 GCF_000412655.1 Myotis brandtii | reverse complement strand
TCTTTTTCTCCCCTGCCAATTAGCACTAATACCTGGCTGGGCAGGGGAGACGCATTTGTTTTCCTCTATTATCAGGGGACTTCGATGGAAAAATTATGCAAAACTGATTCATAGCCAGCCATGCTATCACCAAATATAAACAGACTAAATAACCAGACCATGAGGGCAATACTCGTCTTTATAAAAATTTTATTTAAAAATGTTCCAGAAGACTGCTTAAAATATCATTTGATTTACCCTATTCCTGCCA
>NW_005333003.1:0-272 GCF_000412655.1 Myotis brandtii | reverse complement strand
CAGTTCGGGAGCCCTCTGGGGATGTCTGACTGACCGCTGCCTCCCTCTGCGGGAGGCAACCAGGTGGGCCAATTAGGGGACGGCACCCACCCCTCTGATCGCCCCTCTGCCACAGCTGGTCACCACCGCCCCCTGATCGCCATCCCCTCCCTCTGCCCACTGGCACGTGCCTTGGCTGGCCTGGTGCCACCTCCTCGCTGGCCCCATTCCCCGCTGACCAGTTGTTCTGCCCTTGGGTCAATTTGCATATTATGCTTTTATTATATAGAATA
>NW_005333002.1:0-245 GCF_000412655.1 Myotis brandtii | reverse complement strand
CCTATCCTCCAAGAGCAGCAACACCCCAAAATTAAGGTGCTCACTCAGTTTCCAGAACTTGCTTTCTAAGCACCATTCCCCAATACTGGGTCCTTGGAGAAATGGCTGATTCCAGGGTTGGGGAGAAAATGTATACAATTAACCTGGAATGTTTGATTAAGTCAATAGTTTTTTAAAGAAGGCTCAAAGAATGAGAGGAACATATGAAAAGAATACAAAAGCCAGCTTGAAAGAGATATTGGCCA
>NW_005333001.1:0-756 GCF_000412655.1 Myotis brandtii | reverse complement strand
GGTTGCATGGTCACGGGCAGAGGCTGCTTCTTGGGGGGTCACAGGGCGGCTGCTCCTCACATGGTTGCAGGTGGCAGCTGCTCCTGTGGTGGTCATGGACGGAGCAGCTGGGGGGGGGTGGCTGCTCCGTGGACAATTGCGGATGGCGGTGAGCCTCTATTTCTTAATCTGTTTCCTCAATGGTCTTCTAGCCAGTGATTCTCAGGCAGCAGGGCATGGAGAGCAGCTCTTTCCTTCTGTGGTTTGAAGGAGCCATTGATACTCACAGCAGGGTCTGTTGACACAATTTCTTAGAGTTCGGAAGCTAAGTCCTTACAGGGCCAATTCTTCCACAGTGAGGCCTCCACCTTGTCCCCAAAAACTCACCTCAGCAACAAACTGGGGCCACAGGAACCTCCCTGGATACTGGAGTTCATATATCAAGCTATCTTTTACACTCTTTTTACCCCAAGCCTAAGAAACCCACTATGACACAGCCTAGAGATGACTGAACCAGGGGCCAGCTGGGCTGTAAATGCAAGGGACACAGACCAGGAGTCCTCCAAGTACAAGTCAAAATCATAAAATGCATGAGGAATAATACTGAGTGTGCTCTGACAGTCAGATAGAGAAAGGACAAGCTCAGTCTCCCTGCCCTGGTCCCTCCTCTCTGTGGCTTGGCCGCAGCTCCTCCTAAGCACTACTCCCCATGCATCCACGGGAACCCAGGGTAGATAGCGTATTAGCTAGTTCTGCTGCTCAAGTTTTTTTTAGAGA
>NW_005333000.1:0-772 GCF_000412655.1 Myotis brandtii | reverse complement strand
CCTTGCACTTCTATTGACTGATCAGTGATCCTTTACACTGCTGTGTCCAGTCTGCCACAAGCCTGTAAAAGGAATTCTTTATCTTGGATATTATAGTTTTTTTTATTTCTAGCCTTGTCTCCATCACTGCTCCAGAAATTATCTGTCAGACACTGAAAGTATCATGTGTTGCACTCCATGTCCACCTTGACTGCACAGGCAGCAACACAATCCAGACACTCTAGCTGCCCACCAAGGCCATTTCAGTACATCCCAAATCCCAGACCCACACCAGCACTGTGGCTTGCCTTCAAAACTCTCTGTAACCCATGCCTTCTTCAGGCACAACTCTGAGCACTCCAGAAAAAGAACTAAATTAAATGGAGACAAGCAGTGTAGATAAAGAGTTCAAAACATTGTTTATAAGCCCTGGCCAGGTGGCTTGGTTGGTTGGAGCGTCATCCCATACACCAGTGATGGCGAACCTTTTGAACTCGGTGTGTCAGCATTTTGAAAAACCCTAACTTAACTCTGGTGCCGTGTCACATATAGAAATTTTTTGATATTTGCAACCATAGTAAAACAAAGATTTATATTTTTGATATTTATTTTATATATGTAAATGCCATTTAACAAAGAAAAATCAACCAAGAAAATGAGTTCGCGTGTCACCTCTGACACGCATGTCATAGGTTCGCCATCACTGCCATACACCAAAACTGAAACTGTGTAAAGCAAAACCATGGATAAGGGGGAGCTAATGTAGTTCTTATTTATTGCAAACTAAATATGT
>NW_005332999.1:0-206 GCF_000412655.1 Myotis brandtii | reverse complement strand
GCATATCATTATCATGTTACACTTTGATTGGTTGAACAGATGACAGGACGACCTGAAACTTAGCATATTAGGCTTTTATAATATAGGATATATTTTTATTGATTTCAGAGAGGAAGGGAAGGGAAAGAGAGAGAGGGAGAAAAGAAGAGGGAGAGAGAAAGAGAGAAGAGAGAGAGAAACTTTAATGATGAGAGAGAATCATTGAT
>NW_005332998.1:0-331 GCF_000412655.1 Myotis brandtii | reverse complement strand
TGCTGCCCTCCCGCCTCTGCGCTCAGCCCTCCCCCCTCCTGGGGCCCCTGCTCTCGCCCTCTCCTGCTCAGCCCGCCCCACTCCTCCCTCCCGAGGGGCCTTTCCTGATAACCGGCTTCTGAGACACGGGCCCACGATTCCTGGCATCAGCTCCACTGTCTCCATCGCCCCCCTCGGCTCATCTGCTGCCAAATGCCATGGCTCTGCGGCCTGGTGCCTCTCCCCCACTGGCCTGGTGCCTCTCCCCCACCTGCCTGGTGCCTCTCCCCCATCGGCCTGGTGCCTCTTCCCCATCGGCCTGGTGCCTCTCCCCCATCGGCCTGGTGCCTCT
>NW_005332997.1:0-217 GCF_000412655.1 Myotis brandtii | reverse complement strand
TGCTGATCCCGCAGGGCCAGAGCGTGGAACCTGGAGAACCGAGAGGCGCGAGGAGACCAAGTGCGGGGCAGGCGCTGGGAGATGCCGGCTGGGAGTTTGACATCTGCTTCACCTCAGTGCAGAAGAGGGCAATGCGGACCCTCTGGGCAGTGCTGGATGCCTTGGACCACATGTGGCTGCCTGTGGTGAGGACGTGGCCTCTCAATGAGCGGCCCTG
>NW_005332996.1:0-825 GCF_000412655.1 Myotis brandtii | reverse complement strand
CCTCCTGCATGCCCCCTACTGGGGATCAAACCCACAATCTGGCCTTGTACCCTGCACCGGAATCGAACCCAGGACCCTTGAGGCTGCAGGCTGACTGACGCTCTATCCATTGAGCCAAACCAGCTAGGGCGGACAGGGCTCCTTAAGGCCAAAATTAACATTTTGCCAAGACAGTTATAGGGCTGGGGCATGACTAGCCACCATGACCTGCCTAGTTAGGAATTTATGATCAGATCATCCTGTGAGGTTTTTTTCGGTCACTGGGCTTGTCAGACCTGTCACGGGGCCCCCTGAGCTTGTCAGATTTGCCACAGAGCCCCTCTTTTGTTCACAAGTGTAAATGCTGTCTGGCCTTTTGTACCCAGTCTCACTTTTTTCTGACATTCTTGCTTTTGTTTTGACAGTGCAATGGGAGTTGAGTCCCAACAGCGGAGAGTAAGCAGTTTCAAACTTTAAGTTTTAAAATCTCTTGGATTATACTAGTAACTTCTCAGAGCCAGAAGATAACTTAGAGCTGCGTTTCCCAAACCCTTCACTGAGGCACCCTGTATTTAAGTTTTCAAAGAAAATACAGAAAATCTATTGGTCTGGTCACGGCAAAAGTTACCCTCTCAAAGCGGTTCGTCGTTTCAACGTTCTTTGTGAAGCTAGGTTTTTGGTGGTTGCTCTGATAAAAAGCAAGTGCTGGGCAGAAGTCTTTGTGGAACAGGAAGTAAGGCTGTGCCCAGTGTTAGTCCAAGTTTTGAGTTGTGCCAAACAAATGCACACATCCCATTAATAATGATCGCTACCTATGAATGAGGACAGTGGGTGGGGAGTGAGGGC
>NW_005332995.1:0-303 GCF_000412655.1 Myotis brandtii | reverse complement strand
TCAGTTTACTCGGTTACGAAACGCCTGGGAAGGTGGATGGCTGCCACGGGGTGATGTCCCTGCGTGCTGGGCAAGGAAAACACATGTAAAGATCACCTTGTATGTGCCTGTGCAGTGCCAAGCTCAGAGCAATTGATACAAAGACAAGAGGAGGCTTTGCCCTCAAAACTCTAAGTAATACATGGGGCACCTGAAGCAACTTCACATGCACCACTTAAATCTCCCGAGCTATACCTTCAAGTGTTTTCACATTAAAAGCGAGAAGCAGGAGAAGCAAGATGGCGGCGATATAGGCAGACGCAT
>NW_005332994.1:0-271 GCF_000412655.1 Myotis brandtii | reverse complement strand
TAAAAGTGTAATATGCTAATTAGACCGGACAGCCAGACGTCATTCTGCACATCCTTTCGGACAAATTCGCAGCGGCGGGGGCAAGACAGTGGCGGTTAGGGGTGATTAGGCAGGCAGGTGAGCAGTTAGGGGCGATCATGCAGACAGGCAGTGTGGTTAGGGGTGATGAGGCAGGCAGGCAAGCGGTTAGGAGCCAGCATTCCCGAATTGTGACAGGGATGTCCAACTGTTGGACCCCTGCGGGATCGGGCCTAAACTGGCAGTCGGACAT
>NW_005332993.1:0-763 GCF_000412655.1 Myotis brandtii | reverse complement strand
GAACTAGACATTCTGGAGGTATGTAAAAAAAATTTCTTTTTTAAAAAAAACACAAAACTAAACACCTCCATGATGCTGCTGATTCCCACTCAAGTTTGAATATCACAGTTTAAGGAGAACATCTCATGACTTTGGAGAAGGAGTAAATAATTTACAGGAGTAAATAACAATCATCATAAAGAACAATATTAGTTAACTACAGGCCTGGAGTAGGAAATTCGTGTAGGGGGCAGGCCCCCTCAGCCCCGGCTCACCCTCTTGCAATCCGGAACCCATCAGGGGATGTCCAACTGGTTTTAGGCCTGATCCCACAGGCAGGATAGGGCCTAAATCGGCAGTCGGACATCCCTCTCACAATCCGGGACCACTGGCTACTAACTGCTTGCCTGCCAGCTTGCCTGATCACCCCTAACCATGTCAGCCTACCTGCCTGATCGCCCCTAACTGCTCCCCTCCTGGCCTGATCACCTCTAACCACCTTTACCCAGGTTTCCCTCTCTCTGGCCGGCTGCAAGCACATGGGACCTGGGCCAGCTTCACTGAGACTGGCTACAGCCACAGGCGCCCAGGACCTGGGTTTCCCTCTCTCTGACTGACTGCAAGCACCTGGGACCTGGGTCAGCTTCGCCCAGGCTGGCCACAGCCACAGGCGCCCAGGACCATGGGCGGCTTTGCCCAGGCCTGCCGCAGGTGCCTGGGACCCCAGATGTCTTCGCCTGGGCCCATCTTTGTCAAGAAGGACATCCGGAAGGCTGTCCAGAAG
>NW_005332992.1:0-240 GCF_000412655.1 Myotis brandtii | reverse complement strand
ACTGATCATTGGTATTATAACTACTATAAAAGGTATCCTGTTTGTATGTTAAAAAACAAACAAAAAAAAAACACAAACAGAAACAAACAAAAACAATAATGAAAAAAACTTGCCCAGCCGGTGTGACTCAGTGGATGAGTATCCACCTAGGAACCAGAAGGTCACAGTTCCATTCCCAGTCAGGGCTCACGCCTGGGTTGCAGTCACTCTCTCTCTCTCCCTTCCTCTCTGAAATCAATA
>NW_005332991.1:0-711 GCF_000412655.1 Myotis brandtii | reverse complement strand
CCCGCCTCCAGATGCAGTCTCCTGAGGCAGCCAGAGCAATCCTTCCAGAAACATAGACCAGAGAAGGTTACTCCCCTGCTTTAAATCATTCAGTGGTTTCCTCTGATTCTTGGAAGACCATCCACACTCTGTGCCCAGCCTTCAGACCCCGTCCCCTCTGGGTCTGGCTCCTGCTCTCTTCGCTTGATTAGCCTTTCCTTACTCGGCAGCCACAGGGACTTCCTTCCTGTTGCAAGAACCGCCTGTCCCTCCCCCTGGCCAGACCTCTTGTCACTCCCCAGCTGCCCCCCTGGCTGGCTGGCCCCGTCTCATCTCCCAGCTCGCAATGCCAATGTCAGCTCCTCGGAACTGTCCTCCATGCGGACCCATCTAAGGTGTTCCTCCTTCCCACCCTCCACCTGCTACTGTGATATCACCCCCTACTTCCTCCGTAATATTATGCTCTAAAGTTATCTTATTTGCTTTTTTATTATTTTTCTCTCTAAAATATATTTCATATCCTTAAACCAAATACATAAAAAGTATTGGATCATATTTGTTGAATAAATGAGTATATGAACCTCAACGTCGGCTCATTGGAAAGTGGCCCAGTTTTATCTCTTTCGGATGGATGGTTCAGAGGGATCCAGCAAAAACCAGCACCTCCAGGGATCCTGTTTCCTGGAGGCGGACTTCCTGGTGCATAGGGTGTTAAATGTGTCCAAGTGGGGG
>NW_005332990.1:0-325 GCF_000412655.1 Myotis brandtii | reverse complement strand
GGAGGCCTCCTCACAGAGTCGGTGAAATTGAGGCTGGCTATGAGGCCACCACACAGAGAGAGTAATAGTGAGGCTGGCCATGGCAGCGACCTCACAGAGGGTGTGACAATAAGCCTGGCTATGGTGGCCACCTCACAGGGGGTGACATTGAGCCTGGCTATGAGGCCACCTCACAAAGGGGTGACAATAAGGCTGGCTATAGGAGCCACCTCCCAAAGGGTGACATTGAGGCTGCCTATGGAGGCTATATCACAAAGGGGTAATATTGAGCCTGGCTATGAGGCCACCTCACAGAGGGGGTGACATTGAGGCTTCCTATGGAGGC
>NW_005332989.1:0-295 GCF_000412655.1 Myotis brandtii | reverse complement strand
ATTGGTCGGGAGCCCTGCCATCGTCCCACAATCACCCTGCAGAGGGAGGCCAGGCCACCCTCTGCAGGGCGATCGATGAGGGGGCTCTGCTATCAATCACCTCAAAGAGGGACGCACAGGCCACCAGCCAGCAATACTGTGGCAGATGTGTGGGGCCGGGCAGCAATTGCCCCACAGAGGGAGGCCCAGGCCAGCCAAGTGATCACACCCCATGCTTGTCACCTGCAGAGGGAGGCAATTGATGGTGGGGGGAGGGGTGGGCAGTGCTGCACAGATGGCAAGCAGTGGCAGCGGC
>NW_005332988.1:0-379 GCF_000412655.1 Myotis brandtii | reverse complement strand
ATTTAATTGGTAGCAGTAGGGCTCATAATATTCTCAACATATATTTTAATAGCTTTATCATTTCAAAACTTCACAAATGTTTCAAATGGTGTTGGGAAGCACAGGAGACTTGGTTGGAAAGTTTGTAAGGAGGACATTCTGAAAACAGAAGTGCTGAAGATGACCTGCCCTTTTTAATGGAATTTCGACTTAGGGGAGTGCCGAAGGCGACACCCCTAATTATTCCTTGGCCTTTCCAAACAAGTCTGTGCACGTGCAGACCCCTGGGTATTTACTGAAATTCTTATGCTTAATCTTTGTGTGTCCTTGCTTAAAGGATACTGCAAACATATGTGTCCTCCTAAGATTACTTACCCTACTGATTATATCTAAAAGATAA
>NW_005332987.1:0-342 GCF_000412655.1 Myotis brandtii | reverse complement strand
TACGAAATTCGTGCACTGGGAGGGGGGAGTCCCTCAGCCATGCCTGCGCCCTCTCACAATCCGGAACCCTCAGCTGGCAGTTGGACATCCTTCTCGCAGTCCAGGACCCCTCTCTCCTTACTGCCCACCTGCTCACTGCTCCTTACCTCTCAGCTCACTGCTCTTAGCACTGCCGTAAAGGTGGGAGAGGCTCCTGCCACCGCCACTGTACTTGCCAGCCATGAGCCTGGCTTCTGTCCAAGCAGCGCTCCCCCTGTGGGAGCACACTGACCAACAGGGTACAGCTCCCGCATTGAGCGTCTGTGCCCTGGTGGTCAGTGCGCGTCATAGCAACCAGTCGTT
>NW_005332986.1:0-463 GCF_000412655.1 Myotis brandtii | reverse complement strand
ACTTCCCGGTGGGGGTGCCTGCCCAGGCGTCCTGAAGAAGGAAGCAGGGGGCGGCCTGAAGGCAGGTTTCGGAGGCCAGGGAAAGGGCTGCTGTTCTGCAGGAGCCGTGCTATCACTCATCCATTCATTCACTCGTCCATTCATCCATTCACTCATTCACCCATCCATTCACTCATCCATTCATTCATTCGTTCATCCACTCATTCATCCATCCATTCATTTGTTCGTTCACTCACTCATTCATCCATCCATTCACTCATCCACTCATTCATTCGTTCATTCACTCATTCATCCATCCATTCATTCATTCATTCACTCATTCATCCATTCACTCATTCATCCATTCATTCACTCATTCATCCATCCATTCACTCATTCATCCACTCATTCATTCATCCACTCATTCATTCATCCACTCATCCACTCATTCATTCACTCATTCATCCATTCATTCATTCACTCA
>NW_005332985.1:0-698 GCF_000412655.1 Myotis brandtii | reverse complement strand
AGGGAGAAAAACATCGGATCAGCTGCCTCCTGCACGAGGAGGGCGGGGCCCTCAGCTGCCTCCTGCACTCCCTCCACAAATCAGGAGACCTCTTGGTGCTCGGGACAACACTCAACCGAGTTACACCCGCTGGGCCTTTTTTTAAGTGTTAAGATGAGACACTTGAGCTTGCTTCCATAGACCAGTATTTTTCTATTTTTGGTTTTATGTTGGAAATGGCTACCTTCCACAAGACTTTTAACAATGATCCCTTCACACACTTTAGGTCACCAGAGAAAGACTGTATTCTCAAAGTAGGTAATAAAAAAAACTTTAAAACCTTTTACAACCATTCAGAAATTTTCTGGAGTTGCAAATCTACTTAAACATTGAACGGGGGTCTTCCTTTACTTTCACTGACAAATATAATGCTGACATTTCTTTTATTAATCTGAGTTTTAAATTCATTTCAACATTTTCATAGCAAGTCTTTCAAAATAACAAAGTTCCCACGTGCACATGCAATGTCAGAGCAGACACTGGTGCCTAGCCCTGAAGCTGCTGAAAGGGCTCTGACCAGCGTGGCCTAGTTGGTTGCAGCGTCCTCCAGTACCCAGGAAGGTAGAGGTACATACCCAGGTTGTGAGTTTGGGGCTCGTGCAGGAGGCAACGGATCAATGTTTCTCACATAGATTTTTTTCTCTCTCTCCCTCTCCCTC
>NW_005332984.1:0-799 GCF_000412655.1 Myotis brandtii | reverse complement strand
TCAAACGGGCCGTAGTTTGCCCACGGCTGGTTTAGAAAGAACTGACTTATATCTGCAGTGTGTTGTTAGGTCCCATCTATGAACCCTTTCTTCCACCATTTTGCTAGGACCCCTTTTGTCTCACTTCCTATTACACAATCTCCACTGCTTTTTTTCCAGGCGCCAGCGGGCAACTGTCCAATTATTCTGCAGAGTGATTTAACTGGTCTTTATCCTCAGCTCTCTCACCTAAGCTATGCCCACTGTAGTCTTTACCTTCTCTACCAACCCCACCTACCAAGACGCTTGGCTAAATAAAACGACCGGTCTCACCCTGCACCTTGTGCTTGCTTCTCTGAGTTTGAGCTGCTGCTCAAAGTGCAAGCAGTTAAAATGTGTTTTCCTCATTCCATCTGATACTATGGGATAAAGTGAGTTCACGGTATATTAAGAAGGCTTACAGCCACAGCTGGAAAGCGTGGTTCATTCACAGAGCGTTTGGGGTGAGACACACTCTGTTGGCCACATGAATGACAACCAGAGATACAGACAGATTGTACAAGAAAATAGTGTCCCTTCCCTAAAAGAGAAAGGATGAGAACTCTAGATCTTATTATTTTAAAAATGGGCATATAGCCTCAGATTGCCAATCAGCCTCAAGCGTACACTTGAAGCTATACTTTCTCTTGACTAGCATACAAATATGAGTCTCCCTGTCCTTAACTAGATTAGCAGCATGGACAGACGGTGGAAACGCTGAACTGCCTGCTTGGAGGTGAGGTGGATTGGAAAATAAATTATGCAGCCCTGGCTGGTGTGA
>NW_005332983.1:0-237 GCF_000412655.1 Myotis brandtii | reverse complement strand
GTTTTCTGGAGTGTTTGTGATTTTTTTTTCTGTTGCTTAAACTGAAGGCCCCTCTAAAAGCCAGACCCTGTTAACTCTCAGGGACTAATCAGATTTGTTTAATCCCTCATACCATTCAGGGTGGAATCTGGGTGTGGCTGTATTCCTTGCCTGGGGGTTGGAGGGAGGAGTTATATCTTCAGGAGAAAATGGCTGCCCACGTCCTGGGCTCAGGAGTGACTCAGCACTCAATTTGCT
>NW_005332982.1:0-332 GCF_000412655.1 Myotis brandtii | reverse complement strand
TCCCTTCCTCTCTGTAAAAAATCAATAAATTAAAAAACAAAAACATTCCTTAGGTATTTAAGGCTTTTCTCCAGTGTGGACTCTCAAGTGTCTAACAAGGCTAGGTTTGCAGCTAAAAGGTTTCCTACATTCACTGCACTCATAAGATCTATCCCCAGTGTGACCCCTATGGTGTTCCATGAGCTTAGATTTTTGGCTGAAGGACTTCCCACAATCACTACCTTCCCACATCTTCCCTCCAGTGTGAACTCTGTGGATAAGGAGGTGACTATCGCACCTAAAAGATTTCCCACAATCACGACACCCATGTTGATTCTCTCCAGTGTGAACTC
>NW_005332981.1:0-302 GCF_000412655.1 Myotis brandtii | reverse complement strand
TTAAGTTGTCATTTTTTTGTGGTGAAGGGACTGGACTCCCTGTTGATGAAAACACCTTGGCAGCTGTGGCGGCCAGCAGTGACAGCAGCAGCAGGGTGATGGAGCTGGCGCCTTCCCCTATCAGCCTGGTCACCTCCTACAGAGGGAGGCCAGACTGCAGCTCAATAGGACATCCCCTGAGGGCTCCCAGTCTGTGAGAGGGAGCAGGCTGGGCTGAGGGACAACCCTCCCCCCCCCTCTGCCAGTCCATGAATTTCGTGCACCAGGCCTCTAGTTAGAAATAAATTCCTAAGAATAGAGAG
>NW_005332980.1:0-481 GCF_000412655.1 Myotis brandtii | reverse complement strand
GGGCAGAACTCACAATTACCTGAGAACTGTTGTGTGCCCATGGCCACCTGCTGGCAGCCACCCTCCGCGCCCCAGGCCAGGCTCTGGCTCAGCGCCTGCCAGAACTCACGCCCCAAGATGGCTGAGGCCGGTGCCCTGAACTCCCCACCCAGCCACCCCATGTCCCTGAAGGCCTGGGGGGTCCCCGGTGCCCTTGGCTGCTGTGCCCAGCCTCTTGCCTTTCTGGGAGCCCTGCCCCGCTCCCTTCTGCTGGTGGGAGGAGGGGACAGGTCCCAAACCACTGGTCTGGGCTAGGACGGGCAGGGGCTGTACCTCCCCCAACTTCCAGGGACTCCCGGATCCTGACTCCCGAGGGCCAGGCCTGGAGGGTGGAGGCTGGACTTGGAGGAGTTTGGTGGCTGCCCTTCTGCCCAGAGACTGCCTTCGTGGGTGGGTGAGGGGGCACCCCCTGCTGGTGACTGTTCACGCTGCCACCTCGGGT
>NW_005332979.1:0-234 GCF_000412655.1 Myotis brandtii | reverse complement strand
GTTTCCTTTGCTGTGCAAAAGCTTTTTAGTTTGACATTTAAGGATTTAATACATTTTGAGTTTATCCTTGTGGTCTAGTTTCATTTTTTTTTGCACAATTCTCTCTAATTTCCCCAATACCACTTACTGAATACACTATCTTTACCCCATTGTATGTTTTTGCCTTCTTTGTCAAGTACTAATTGACCAGAACAGTATGGGTTTCTTTCTGGGCTCTTTATTCTGTTTCTTTAT
>NW_005332978.1:0-216 GCF_000412655.1 Myotis brandtii | reverse complement strand
TGGCTCAGTTGGTTGGAGTATTGTCCTGTACACTAAAGGCTCACAGGCTCGATTCGGGTCAGGACACATAACTGGGTTGCGGGTTTGATCCCTGGTTGGGGTGCATATAAGGAGGCAACCAATCTATGTATCTCTCCCATTGATGTCTCTCTCTTTCTCTCTCATTCTCCACCTTCCCATCTCTCTAAAATCAATAAAACATATCCTTGAGTGAGA
>NW_005332977.1:0-260 GCF_000412655.1 Myotis brandtii | reverse complement strand
AGATAATCAACTCAACTGGCCTTTAAAGTTTGGTTTTTGTTAACATTCGCTCACACTCACTAAGAGATCCAGTTCTAAGAAACGGAAAGACACGCGGCCATGTCGCCCTTCAGCTGGCCCCACGCAGGGAATCCGAATGGGAGTGTGTGGCCTAGAACTGAACCAAGGAGCCCTCACACACTCGCAAGATGGGTGATGTCACCCATCTCGGCTTACAGATGACGAGCTTGAGACGGGTTCAACAGGGTCCCCCGGCTCAT
>NW_005332976.1:0-434 GCF_000412655.1 Myotis brandtii | reverse complement strand
CACTAGATGCAAAGGTTGACAATTGCTGCCCTGGAGGAACAATAATAGAAATGATGTTATCTTTGTTTCTAGGTGAGTTTTCTTCTCTTGGCATATTCTAGGAGGTACATGATGTTCTGTAACATTCCCTATGCACCTGTATTTTTCACATTTACCCCTGCCTTCTCCCCTTCTCTTCTACATTACTAACCCAAGCCAGACCATTTCTCATTACCCAGGTTTAGCTTTCCATGATGCCTTCCTGGCTCTCTATTTGGAGTCACAATTTACTCTCTGTTTTCTCAGGACATACTTTTATAAAATAGACAAAATCCATGGATAATCAACTAAAAATGCAATATAAAACTCTAAAAGATCTCTGTTATTAAGAAACTAGAGGCTCAGTGCAGGAAATTCATGCAGGGGGGAGGGGTGTCCCTCAGCCCAGCCTGCAC
>NW_005332975.1:0-1106 GCF_000412655.1 Myotis brandtii | reverse complement strand
AGAGCAGATGTGCTTTACCTGAAGGAACATCAACACAGTCTAGCAGGGTCACGTACAACCCCCCTGGCCCCCATCCCTCTTTGTCCCCCTAAACTCCCTCTGGTTCTGCTTGTACTTGGAGGAGGTGGAGATGCCTATTTACCTCTGGAAGGGGGTGTGCCCCGGTGGAGGATGAGGATGCTCTCCTGCCTCTGGGGATTGGCCCTCAGGGCTGTGACCTTGGCCTTCAGGCCCCAGGCTCTGCAGCATCCCATGAGTTCTGTCTCTGGCTTCCCCAGCTCCTCCATCCTTCCCACTTTGATTTATCTGGGATACAGTCTTCCAAGTCTCTGGTATCTGTGTCCCTGTGGGGGGAGGGGGAGAGACAGGGGACAGGGGAGAGAGTCTGATTGCACTCCCATGAGGGGCATGGAGCCCTCACTAGCTCTGTATGGTCCTAAGGTGCACTGAACGGATCCTTCTGTGCAGGGTTAGTGGAGGGAATGCTGGTGAGAGCCTGGGAGTTTTGGGGATTGTCTGAGAGCTCTGCCCCTTCGCTGACCTTTCAGAAGCCTGATTGAGGCTCCCAGTGGATTGGAGAAATTTTCCCTTTGATTCAGCTATACCTAGAGTTTTTCTTTGGCATTTTGCTCAGGGGAATTTCATAGGAGAAGGATTGGGAAGGCTTTGCTGCCAAAAATTCCCAGCAGGCATATCCATCTTTGCCTGTGCTCAGTACTCTAGAGGTGTGCGTGTGCACGTGCATGTATGTGCATACACCTGTGCATGTATGTACATGTGCATTGCATGCATGTATGCACTGCACCTTTGTGTGCACAGCTGTCCTGTGTGCATTGAGGTGGTGTGTGCACATGTGCTGTGTGTGCATGCCTGAGTGTGTATGCATTTATGCATTCGAGGATATGTATTCCCTGCCATGGGGCACAAGGAGGAAGTATGCACACACTGGCTGACTCCCATGTGACCTGCTCTCTGACTGCAGTCTGGGCATTGATGGGTTTGTTGCCCAGGCAGAGCAAGGTTCTTGAGGGGGTTGCTGCTGGGCTGCTCCCTTGCCCCTTGACCTGGTCCCTGGGGACCTCTCTGCAGGTCCACCTGAGGCAGCA
>NW_005332974.1:0-264 GCF_000412655.1 Myotis brandtii | reverse complement strand
GGTTGGAGCAATCAGGGGGCAGTGCAGGCCCACTAGATGGCCAGCCCTGCCACCGCTGCCACCACCAGTCACCAGTCACCTCCCTCTGTGAGGCGACCAGCGGGGTGATCGGGGGCCCCCGCTGGCAGCCACCTTGGCTGGCCTGGGGCCTGCAGGCTTGGGGCAGCTCCTGTGTTGAGCATCTACCCCCTAGTGGTCAGGGTGCATCATAGCAACCGGTTGTTCTTCCAGTTGTTCTGCCGTTTAGTCAATTTGCATATTAGG
>NW_005332973.1:0-494 GCF_000412655.1 Myotis brandtii | reverse complement strand
CATTTGTTGCAGGAGGTTCATGTTCAGGAGACCAGAAATCCCATGTGACACTGTTTCCTTACAAAGTGATCAGAAGATAAACTATGACCAGAGTGGTGAGCCTAGAGCCAGTGGACCAAGTGTTGGGGAGAGCGGAGAGTTTTTGAGGGTCCCTGGGAACCAGAAGCATGAACTAGAGAGACACAGACAGAGCTCCCGGGTCCTGTTCCTTCAGGGGAGTTTGGTGCTGGATATATAGCAGCTGAACAGCCTCCTTTGTTGTGTTTATTCTCTAGACTCTGTAGAAGATCCAGTTTCATGCCTTGGGACATAGAAGAACCTCTGTCATGACCAGGTGTGTTGAGGGGAAGATGTCGGAAATGCTTGAGGAATAATTAAGTTTAGGTTATGAAAATCTTGTTATTGGAGAGCTGACGTCTGCCTGTGACCCTTGTGACCACTGTGCCACCTGATTGGGGTCAACTGGAACCTGCACCTGACCCAGTGCCACACTG
>NW_005332972.1:0-267 GCF_000412655.1 Myotis brandtii | reverse complement strand
ATCAACTTATGAACCAGGAGGTCATGGTTCCATTCCCAATCAAGGCACATGCCCTGGTTGCAGGCTCGATCCCCAGTAGGGGGCATGCAGGAGGCAGCCAATCGATGATTCTCTCTCATCATGGATGTTTCTATCTCTCCCTCTCCCTCTCTTTGCAATCAATTTTTTTAAAAAAACATATTTTAAAAAGCCAAAACTACTAGGTCACTTAAAAAGGAAAAAAAGAAAAGGAAAAAAGGAAGCCCTGGCCAAGTAGCTCAGTTGGTT
>NW_005332971.1:0-203 GCF_000412655.1 Myotis brandtii | reverse complement strand
TGAGAGAGAGTCATTGATTGGCTGCCTCCTGCACGTCTCCCACTGGGATCGAGCCCACAACCCAGTCATGTGCCCTGACCGGGAATCAAACTATGACCTCCTGTTTCATGGGTCAACACTCAATCACTGAGCCATGCCAGGCAATGCTTTCTAAAATGTGCCCCCGCCTCCCAATGCAAAGGTAATATTTGATGGGATAAGGA
>NW_005332970.1:0-601 GCF_000412655.1 Myotis brandtii | reverse complement strand
GGGGTGAGGGAGCGGCACCCTCCTGTGGGTGCCAGTGCGAGGCGGAGAGTCCAGACCTGCCCACCTCAGGGGGCACCGCCATGGCCGGGGGTGGGGCAGGGGCGAGGGGAGAGGTGTGTGAGGAGGGCTGTGCCTTAGGGAGCCCGGGGTGCAGAGACGCTAGGGCGGAGGTCTGCAGGGGGCTCAGATCCCACAACTCCAACACCAGCGGCCCTGCGCTGGGCAGTGCAGCCAGCAAGCACCCAACTCCAGTGGCTGCGGCCAAAGACCAAGACGGTGCCCAGCAGAGCCGGGACCTGCCTTTGATGGGGTTCTCACCCTGGCTTGGCCATTTACTGGCTGTGGAGTCCTGGCCTAGTTACTTACCGTCCCTGCAAGTCCGTTTCCCCACCTGTAACATGGGAATAAGGCCACACCTGACCCCTCCACTGTCTGCACCGCTGTGGAGACAGTGCAAAAGCCCTCACAACTGCAAAAGCCCTCGCTCGCTGCCCTGCTTCCGCCTTTGACCCCAGGCCGACTCCGCGGCTGCGCAAGCTGAGTGGTCGGTGGCACAGGGTCCCGCACTCAGAAGGGCCTGCACCTGGTTTGACGCTCTGCT
>NW_005332969.1:0-219 GCF_000412655.1 Myotis brandtii | reverse complement strand
GCCAGCCTGATCACCCCCCTAACCACTCCCCTGCCAGTTTGATCAACCCTGAACTGCTACCCTGCAGGCCCAGTCACCCCCAACTGACCTCCACTGCCGGCCTGATCGCCCCCAACTGCCCTCCCCTGCAGACCTGGTCCTGTCCCCCCCCACCAAACTGCCCTCCCCAGCTGGCCTGGTCACCCAAAACTGCCCTCCCCTGCCGGCCATCTTGTGGTG
>NW_005332968.1:0-344 GCF_000412655.1 Myotis brandtii | reverse complement strand
AGAGAGTGGAAAGGAGGGGGAGAGACAGAGAGAAAAAAACATTGTTGACTGGTTGCCTTACACAGGGTTCTGACCTGGGCAGACTGAAACCGAGGTACCTGCCCTTGACTGGAATTGAACCCAGGACCCTCAGTCTGTGGGCCTACTCTCTATCCACTGAGCCAAATCAGCTAGGGCCTTGGAATGTTTAACAGAACCTGGTCTAGAAGTCCCTAACTAGATATTTCCTTTTATTCTATGCCCTACTATTTCCTCCCCACATTAGACAAAAATTTATAGTATAAAGCAGCGGTCGCCAACCTTTCGTACCTCACGGACCACCAGTGGTCCATGGACCACCAGTT
>NW_005332967.1:0-1309 GCF_000412655.1 Myotis brandtii | reverse complement strand
TGTTTTAAAGATAAATAATGCAGTAATGCAGGCCCAAGTGCATAGCACAAAACCTGCTATGCATGAAGCTTTCATAAAAGTTATTTTTGATAAATTACGGTTAGAACATTTATAGATTATAATAAA
Source organism: Myotis brandtii (assembly GCF_000412655.1). Lineage (NCBI taxonomy): Eukaryota > Metazoa > Chordata > Mammalia > Chiroptera > Vespertilionidae > Myotis > Myotis brandtii. The sequence continues at coordinate 1,183 of NW_005332967.1, read as the reverse complement.
GTTTTAGTTTTTTGTTGATGTATTAGCTGAAAAATGTTGGAATGTTGCCATTGAAGTTTAAACATTTTCTCTCTATATATACTAGTTATTTGTCCAGAGTTTGTCTCTTATGTCCCCAGAATGCTGCCGACTATGACTGGGTCAGTAGTTTTCAGTTTTATGAGATATGAAGTGGCAGGAATGCCGGTGTGAACTATAAGCCCTGCATCATTTGCATCAATTAGGAGAGTTCCAGGCGATTTCTACCTGGGAAATGATAACTTATTTAAGAAATTCTCTTATGAAAACTCTTCTAATCAATTTTTTAGGCCTACGGTAAAAGATTCTGACAAACTGCTTTGCATCTTTAGTAAATTATACTCTATCAGACAAATGGATGCCTGTCTCACTTAGGTGTTCCCTCTCCCTTCTCTGTAATACTAGGCAAATTGTGACCATATGTTCTATGCGTTCTCCTGCCCATAACTCTACTGGCACTAACGGTATTTATGTGCCCCAGAGCTACACACCCGCTTTAGGTAAATGCATTTACTCAGTAAAGAACGTGCGTGGCTGAAGACTGCAGTAATAGACTGCCAACAGCAAACTAAACAGTGCTTAGTGTTTTCATTAAGTTGAGGCTTTCTCCTGACTGACTAAACTCTCAGGAGAATAAATCATATCCAAGTGGACATACCGACTGCAAAACGAAGATGAACAAATATGACTATCACGATTACAAATATAACAGCCGGTGTTAGTCATCAGAGGTAGTTTGAAATCAAGTCCTGCATATAGATTCTGACGTAAATGCTAGTTCTCTTCTGTTCCTCAGTCACGCTTCCGGCACGAGTGAAACAATGGCTTTCACATCCTTTAGGAATGCCTTTAACTGCAAGGAACAGAATACTTGAGCAATAGGGGCTTTTAAATAAAGGCATTTAATTATTGTAGCAGAGTTAGTGAGCACCTACCAAAACCTGAACATTCCTGGTTATCTTCCCAGTTCTCTTGGCTTTTCCCTCGCGGTCACTAGATGGCTGCAGCAGCACCAAGGTTCCCAGCAAGAAAAAAAGGGACAAGCGCAAAATTCCGGGTCCTCTTGAGGCTGCCTTTCCAGGAAGGGCAGTGCCTGAGCCGACTTAGTCTGATCAGCCAGACCTGTATCCGTCGTGGCTGGAGGAGAATGGAGTCATTGTGATCA
>NW_005332966.1:0-925 GCF_000412655.1 Myotis brandtii | reverse complement strand
CCAAAGGGGGCACGACCCACAGGTTGAGAACCGCTGTTCTTGGGTAATTTTTTGACTTATATTTTTAAGTTCATCAACACAAATAGTGGCATTTATTGTTAGATATGCAAAAATATATGCCCAGAAATATACAATTATAACTTCTGAACAAATACTTGGGTATTCTGACTCCCTATCAATAGCCCAATAGCCTAAGTCAAATGTGAAGAAAAGTACACTCTACAGGTGACTTGATCTTGACTTTCTCCAAAGGACCAATTCCTTTGAATTTGCTTCATGGTTAAAAAACAGAAACCAGGCCAGAATAAGAGATTGACAATGCAAAATATCTCTGAGTTAAAGAAGGGAACTTTCAAAACTTGTCAAATGATTTCTCTGAAAAGCATTTTCTCTCTGAAATCCTGCGGCAGCTATTATGTATTTGATTTATAGAATGAAAACTGTCTGCTGTCAGGCTTCATAATTATTTGTATCATAGACCATTAAACATAGTGAGAGCAGAATATTTAAATGTATACTTTTGCTGTTTCTTAAGTAAATGTTATTTATCTTTGTCAGGTCATGGGCATAAACAGAAAATGTGGGCATAAGGGAAAGTTTACTGTGGAATGCTTGCAATTAGTGCACACGTTGTCCCCCATCAACTCCACCCTCAGCTCTCTGTTATGCATAGAGCGGTGTGCTGTGTAAGCATCAGTAGACACTATGGAAAGTGGTCCAGTAGAGGGAAATGGTCTCATTATTGTATATATTCATAGTAGAATTAGAAGTGTGCCATGTAACAATGAGTGTTTTTTTGTGTCTGGGGAACTATCCCAATTTAATTAAAAAGGGGAGCTACCAGAAGGATGGTAGGAAGGGAAGAAGGATGTCCATAAAACACTTCTTCCAGCTACAGACTAATGTTCTTTTGTTGTGTGTGCTA
>NW_005332965.1:0-217 GCF_000412655.1 Myotis brandtii | reverse complement strand
CTAACCTCTCTGCCTTCCTGCCTGATTGCCCCTAACTGCCTCTGACTCAACCCACACCACCATGGCTTTGTCCGGAAGGAAGCCAGACATCTGGAAGATGGCCGGTCGACCCAGTCTAATTAGCATATTACCCTTTTGTTAATATATATGACAGAAATTTATTTCAAAAGTAGGAGGACGAAATACAATCCTATCTAATAAAAGAGAAACATGGTAA
>NW_005332964.1:0-201 GCF_000412655.1 Myotis brandtii | reverse complement strand
TTTCTTTTTCTTCCTTTTGTTGTTGTTAATCCTCACCCAAGGTTATTTTTCATTGATTTTTTAGGGAGAGTGGAAGATAGAGGGAAAGACAGAGAGAAACATTGATGTGAGAGAAGCATATTGATTGGTTGCTTCCTGAATGCGCTCTGACCAGTGCCGGGCTGGGGAGGAGCCTGCACCCAAGGTACATGCCCTTGACCA
>NW_005332963.1:0-335 GCF_000412655.1 Myotis brandtii | reverse complement strand
GCACCTGCCAGCCTCCGATCCCCACGGGAGGGCCGTTAGTGGGCGTGGCCAGTGGAGGATTGGTGCATGAGCACCTGTCAGCCGGGGATTCCCCCGGGAGGGCCGTTTGTGGGGTGGCCAGTGGATGATCGGTGCATTAGCACCTGTCAGCCGGGGATCCCCATGGGAGGGCCATTTGTGGGGGTGACCCGTGGCCGATTGCTGCGGTCCCGCCACCAGCCCTGGGTCTGTTCCCATACGGGCCACCTGCCGCCCTGGTTGCAAATAGCAGGCCTGGATGGCAGTGGGGCAGGCGGGATTGCGCTGTCCCGCCCTGCCTGCAGTATGCAAATTAG
>NW_005332962.1:0-491 GCF_000412655.1 Myotis brandtii | reverse complement strand
AGCATCTGTGTTTCCTCCCCTGCCAATCTGGGATTTGTTTTGACAAATAGAGGGAGACAGAAGAGATGCTGTGTCTGAGCTTAAAGAGACCTCGACACTCTCAGAGCCCTGAGCCATCAGTGGAGAAGCCGATCTATGAAGCCGATGAGAAGCCACACAGGAGGTCTATGCAAGAGACAAGGTTAACATGAGAATGGCCCAACCAGCCAGCTGCTCAGCCAGCCCAGGGCAAGAGGCAGAAATGTGGCCAGGACAACGGGTTTTCCTGCCCTCGTCTTTCCAACCATAGCAACACCCCACCCGATGGAGCACTTTCTAAACTGCAGCCACGAAGAAATACCTGGTTCTGTTTTGGTCCATTAAGTTCTGGAATGGTTTGTTATGGAGCAAATTATTAATAAGACAGATTGTTTTCTTGTTATATAGTCTTTATATATTTTTTCCTTTTTTAAAAAAAATATACTTTATTGATTTTCCACAGAGAGGAAGGG
>NW_005332961.1:0-217 GCF_000412655.1 Myotis brandtii | reverse complement strand
AAGTTAACTAAAAGAGGACGTTCTGCCAAGAACAGACAGGGGCCTGTAAGCGGGCCATGTCAGAACAAAGTCTTGCACGCAAGATTTATTGTTCAGAGGCAGAATTTCCTTGAGGTGATAAATAGTCCATGAGGGCACGGAAAGTACTAGGGAGGGTACACAGCTGCAGGTTGAAGGGACCTTTGAACAATATAGGAAATTAATAGTTTAATGTATA
>NW_005332960.1:0-251 GCF_000412655.1 Myotis brandtii | reverse complement strand
CCACAGCTCCCTGTCAGTGCACATTTGACTTTTCTCTACAGAGCAAGAGGTCTGTGGCCACCTCAGGAAAATTGCCACAGGGATGCCCCGACTTTGCATTGGATCTCCTCTGAAACTTTTTAAGGATTGGGATGCGCTGGTGACATTTTTGAAAGGCTGCTTCAGCAGCTGTCCAGCTACATGGATGCCAGGATGAGACCCTAAGATGTGAGGTTGGGGGGCCCTGCCCCTCTCCTGTGTACCGGGAGGGT
>NW_005332959.1:0-218 GCF_000412655.1 Myotis brandtii | reverse complement strand
GGTGGGAGAGGCTCCCGCCACCACCTCTGCACTCGCAGGCCATCAGCCCAGCTTATGGCTGAGCAGAGCTCCCCTGTGGGAGTGCACTGACCACCAGGGGCAGCTCCTGCATTGAGCATCTGCCTTCTGGTGGTTAGTATGCATCATAGTGACTGGTCGTTCCTGGTCCAGTCCACAGATATGGTCATTTTGCATATTACCCTTTTATTATATAGGAT
>NW_005332958.1:0-524 GCF_000412655.1 Myotis brandtii | reverse complement strand
GAACGCATGCCTAGGTTGTGGGGTTGGGATACATATGGGAGGTGGCCAATTTATGTTTCTCTCTCTCCCCCTTCCACTCTCTCTGAAATCTGTGGACATAGCCTCATGTTAGAAAAAAAAAAAAAGGAAGAACATTCTAACACATGCTACCACATAAATGAACCTTGAATACATTACACTCAGTGAAATCAGCCAGGCACAAAGGAGAGATACTATGTGATTCCACTCACAAGAGGGCCCTAGAGGAGTCAGATCCATAGAGTGGATGGTGGGAGCCACGGGCTGGGGGACGGGAATGGGGGAGTTAGTGTTTAATGGGGACAGAGTTGGAAAGATGAGAAAGTTCTAGAGATGGATGGTAAGTGATGGCTACACAACAATGTCAATGTGCTTAATGCCACTGAACTGGTTAAGACGGAAAATTTCATGTTGTAAAAAAACTAAGAGAACTTGTACCCAAATGCTCATGGCAGTATTATCTACACCAGTGGTCGGCAAACCATGGCTCGCGAGTCACATGCGGC
>NW_005332957.1:0-266 GCF_000412655.1 Myotis brandtii | reverse complement strand
TTGAAGTAAAAATAACAACATCTGATTTTGTATCAAATGTATGCCAAAAAGATTCTTAAAATAATTATATTATAAACTAGAGGCCTGATGCATGAAATTCGTGCACTGGAGAAGGGGGTGACCCTCAGCTCAGCCTGCACCCTCTCCAATCTGGGATCCCTTGGGGGATGTCCGACTGCTGGTTTATGCCCGATGGATGTCTGACTGCCGGTTTAGGCCCTATCCCTCACATCCCTCTCACAATCCGAGACTGCTGGCTTCCAACC
>NW_005332956.1:0-259 GCF_000412655.1 Myotis brandtii | reverse complement strand
ATTTGGTATTGAGATGGCGTGTTTTATCATAAGAAATGTATGTATATTTGGACTTCATCCCTGGTTCCCAGCACAGAGCTCCCAAGACCTTTGTCATTCCCTAAGTGATTACAGCTGTAGGGGCATCTTTGGTTCCCAGCTCCTGAAATAGATCCAGAGCAATAAAAGCAAAAAAAAAAAATGTGTATTTTTGTTATTCATAACTATCACCTTCAACCACATCTGAGTTTATGTTAACAAGGTGACTATTAGAAGGCCC
>NW_005332955.1:0-299 GCF_000412655.1 Myotis brandtii | reverse complement strand
CACTGTCTGCTCAGTGCTCAGGACAGTGAGAGCTGCTTCCCAAACAATCATGTCCCTTATTTCACTGGTGCACAGCCAAAAGGACTCTTAGGTAGCAGTCTTCATTAGGGTCCTCTGTATTACCACATGTCTATACCTCTTGGTAAATTTTTTAATAAAATTTTTGATATATTTTTATTGATTTCAGAGAGGAAGGGAGGGGGGAGAGAGAGAGAGACATCAATAATGAGAGAGAGTCATTGATTGGCTGTCTCCTCCACATCCCCTACTGGGGATTGAGTCCACAACCCGGGCATGTG
>NW_005332954.1:0-201 GCF_000412655.1 Myotis brandtii | reverse complement strand
CCCACCCCCAATGGGCCCCCACCACCCCAATCGGTTTGTGGGCCCTCCCCCAGCCAGCTCTACCCCCGATCGGCCCCCCTACACCAATCAGGGGTGGGGCTGGCCAGCCAACCTCCCATGGTCCCTCCCCAAGCTGCTGATCCCCAATCGGCCCCCTCACCCCATTTGGGAGTGGGGCCAGCCGGCCCACAGCCCACAGCC
>NW_005332953.1:0-850 GCF_000412655.1 Myotis brandtii | reverse complement strand
TGGTACACCTTCCAGGACACACCTGCCAGGATAGACCTTCATCCTCTCCACGGATGGCACTCCCAATAACAGTCATTCTGACTGTTGTTTTTGACCCTCTTTGCTAGCAAACCCCTATATGACGGTGACATGTAGCTTAGATAAGCAAACATCTTCTATTATATTTTAAAGTCTTTAACCAAACTGCATATCTCTATCCTAATCCCTTGGGAGTTTTGATTTTTTTCCTTCATCCTCATTCGATATTTCCCTCATTTCCGAGTCCTTGGTGGTGACATGCGCCAAGTAACCTTTTCCACTGAGCGTTCTGCGCCTGTGCTAGTGATTGGTGGGGCAACAGGCTGCATTAGGTAACTTACTGGGCCGTTGACTCGTTTGAAATTGAGGGCTTCTTGGCAATGATGTTTGAAAAGAGAAAAATGTTGAGTCCAGGAGAGAAGACAAGCATCAGAACAGACTTTGAGGGCTAAACCAGCACGATGGCTGAGACCACACAGTGCAAAGACAGGCCGGTGGCCAAGACCCCGCTCTCTGAAGCGGGAGGGCGGTCATTTTGTTTCCCTTTATCTTTTTGAAGCACCTGAGTCCACTGAGGCATCTTATTTGCAAGTATCATTACCTCCCTAAGAGAGAACCCCAGGGTTTTCCCTCCTGGGTGTTGTCATCTTGCCTCCTTAGGGTCCCTGATGCCCGCTGAGGGTATCAGGACAATGGAACCAAGTGTGTGGGATGGAAGCAGGGGGGCCCGCCATTCTTCTGGACCTTTGAGTCGCACATCTGGGGCTGATGACTCCATACTTGTTTATCCTGCCCGTGAGGTTCACAACAACTTTCCCAGCTCTGTGCTCAT
>NW_005332952.1:0-937 GCF_000412655.1 Myotis brandtii | reverse complement strand
GGTCAGGGCCCCAGTGATATTTTTTAAATAATATTTTTAAAACCCCTTTTACTATTTGGAAATTAAATACATAGATAACATATCTACAACCATGATATCAAAGAAATAAAAACAATAATGCCCTAACTATAACAAAGGCTAAATAAAAGAGAAGTAATTAATAATGAAATAATGGAATTTATAATAAAATAATATGCATTGCAATATGTTTAGACATGATTACAGTAGAAGACAAAATGACTTAAGTAGATGCTTGCACGCATATATTGAATCACAGCATCTTACAACTACACATGCACAATGAATGATTCATGTGTGATGTGTTGGTGACTCAAATACCACAAGCTTGAATAACTCTTGGTAAAGTTCTGAACAAAACAAGATAAAATCTCTGGAGGTACATGCAATTGCTTTTCTGGAAAATTCAATATATATTAAAGCTCAAAAAATTTTGTTTTATGTAATATGGAACTGGGTTCTTGGTCATGTAATTTTGAATAGGTTTTTTTATCTACTTGAATATCTGATGGGACATTTGAAAGTTGTGCAGATACAGGCCAACTCTTTGTTGTGGAGAAATGTCTTGGGCATCTCTGGTTCCTGCCAGCTAAGTGCCAGTAATGTTCCCTAGTCCTTGTGACAACAAAAAAGCATCTCAGATTTCCAAAATGCTTTCCTAGAGGGTAGTTGAAAACCATTAGGTTAGATAATTGATATGATGGAGCATTATTCATCCATTAAAAAGAATGAGGAAGCCCTGGCCAGTGTTGGATGAACATCATCCCATGCTTCAAGAGGTCAGTGGTTCAATTCCTGGTCAGGGCACATGCCTGGGTTTTGGGCTCAATCTCTAGTAGGTGGTGTATAGGAGGCAGCTGATTGATATTTCTCTCCTCCTTTTCTTTTTCTCAAATCAATAAAAACATATTTAAAAAAT
>NW_005332951.1:0-996 GCF_000412655.1 Myotis brandtii | reverse complement strand
GGGGTGGCGTGGGAAATGGGGATGCTCCCACAGCGGCCCTTTGGGGCACAGAGAGGTCACAGGCGGGGCCGGGCTGGAGACAGGGGCCGGACAAGGGACGGAGAGCCAGCTGTGGCCTCAGCGGTCCCCTGGTTAAAGGCGACGGGTGCTTGGAGTGGCAGGACCACAGCCCCGCCTCAGCGGCTCACCTGCATGAGGTGTGGGCCAGGGTCCTGTCCTGGGGGTTTGTGAGTCATGGTAGTTTGGGGGGGAGGAGAGGAGGGTCAGACTCTAAATTGGAAAGAGAGGTTTCTTAGCAAGAAAGTGGCAGCCGGTGGGTGAAGAGGTGGGAGGGTCGTCCGGTGAGAGGGGTCAGGTTCCCTGCAGGTGCTCACCTGCGCCCCGACCTGGCTTCTGATGACCCGTGAGCCCAGCGTGCATGGGTGATGTCGCCTCCCTCGGGGACGGGCATCGCTCCCGTCGGCACTCCGGGGCCTGATTCTGCGTCCCCTGCAGATGCGCAGCACCAGGAGGGTGTCCGTGTGGCCCGTGGCCTTCGTCGGGGGCCTGCGGTACGAGGCCCCGCGGGTCAACGCGGCAGGGAAGGTGGTCGGCTGGAAGACAGTGTTCGACCCCCACCGGCCCTTTGCCATAGACATGGCTGGGTTCGCGGTCAACCTGCGGCTCATCCTGCAGCGCAGCCAGGCCTACTTCAAGCTGCGCGGCGTGAAGGGGGGCTACCAGGAGAGCAGCCTCCTCCGGGAGCTGGTCACCCTCAGCGACCTGGAGCCCAAGGCTGCCAACTGCACCAAGGTACGGCCCCGGGGAACCAACAGCCCTGATGCGGGGTTCCCACGCCCAGCCAAACCCTCCCTGCAGGTTGGGGATGGGAAATAGGCCTGGAAACAGCCTTGCAAGGAAGAGCCAGCCTAGAGCCACACCTTCCGAGAACACCGGCCCCGAAGGCAGTTTGTCACCCCTGCGGCAGCCACACTGATGTCCAGCAGGAGATGGGGA
>NW_005332950.1:0-1257 GCF_000412655.1 Myotis brandtii | reverse complement strand
CGGGCTCGATCCCTGGTAGGGGGCGTGCAGGAGGCAGGCGACCCATGTTTCCCTCTTACAGTGATGTTTCTCTCTTTCTCTCCTTTTCCCGTCCTCTCTCTCTAAAAATCAATTTTTAATAAAAGATTAAAAAAAAAACTGCTGGAGAATCAAGAAGGGCTTTGTGTCCAACATGTAGGTTGAAGGAGTTTTCTATTGAATGATGCTCTGGGAACGTTACTATTTGAGGAATTAAGAAAATGCCTGTCTCAGGTTATGGATTTGCTATTGTGATTATGGCAGCCTTTGATATGAATGACCCTGAAGCAGTGGTGCCCCAGGTGACATCAGATTTTACATTAACTGCGGTGTCCACTTGCTAAGAACCAATGTAGATGAAAGTGAAGTCCCACCTGTGAAGGAGCACCTTGCACAAGCTATGTTTGACCACATTCCTGTTGGGGTGGGGTTCAAAGGTATCATCCCAATGAATGCCAAAGACTTGGAAGAAGCCTTGGAGATGGGTGTGGACTGGTCAATAAGAGAAGACTATGCCTGGGCTGAAGACAAGGAGCACTGTGAGAATGCTACAAGCTGACCTCAATAAAGTCTCTGCAAGAGCTAAAAATATAGGCCTTCCTCAGTTGGTGACCCCGGGAGCAGGTTACCACTATGCAGAAATTCAAGTTGTGGATGAGATTTTCAATGAGTATGCTGCTGCGAAGATGGGCACTGACCATAATGGATGGGTGTGTGAGATGATCCACAGTGGAAGTAGAGGCTTGGGCCACCCATTAGCCCCAGATGCCCTGGTTGCTATGGAAAAAGCCAGGAAGAGAGACAAGATTATAGTCAATGATCATCTGTTGGCTTGCATTCAAATAGTTTCTCCAGAAGGTCAGGACTACCTGAAGAGAATGGCAGCGGCAGGGAACTATGCTCTTCCATGACCTTCTTAACCTGTCAGGCTTTTGCTAAGGTCTTCAGTACAGCCCCTGATGACTTGGACCTACATGTGATCTATGATGTCTCTCAAAATATCACCAAAATCGAATAGCATGCGGTGGACGGAAAACAATGGACCCTGTTAGTTCACATAAAGGGATCCAGCTGAGCTTTCCTTCCTCACCATCCCCTCACTGCTGTTGATTATCAACTCACTGGACAACCAGTGCTCATTGGTGGCACCATGGGAACCCGAAGTTATATTCTTATTGGCACTGAACAGGACATGACAGAGACCTCTGGAACAACCTGCTATGCACTGTCCCCAGCAAA
>NW_005332949.1:0-214 GCF_000412655.1 Myotis brandtii | reverse complement strand
CTGGTCACCCCATGCAGCATGCTGTTCGGTCATTTGGTCACCCCTCACTGCCGCCCCTGCTGGCCTGGTCGCCCCACACTGCCTTCTATTCAGTTGTTTGGTCATCCCTCACTAACCCCCCTGCCGGCCTTATCGCCCCACTCAGCCTGTTTGGTCGTCTCTTCCATTGTTTAGGAAGTGACAGCCCCTGGCTCTTTATATATATAGACTAGAG
>NW_005332948.1:0-232 GCF_000412655.1 Myotis brandtii | reverse complement strand
ACCTCTGACACGCGTGTCATAGGTTCGCCATAACTGGTCCAATCTATCAATCCATTCCTTGATAATTAATTCCATTAATTTTACATTTAGATTATACTTCCCCATACAATACTTGAATTTGATTATTCTAACTATTGTATTCTTTAAAAAAATTTTAAAACATATCTTTATTTATTTCAGAGAGAGGTAGAGAGCGGAAGAGAGATAGAAACATTAATGATGAGAGAGAATC
>NW_005332947.1:0-1624 GCF_000412655.1 Myotis brandtii | reverse complement strand
TTGAGAAAGAAGAATAGTACATAATGTATTTTAGAAAAATCTCAAAATGTATAAAATGTTTTTGTTTGTTTACAAAGTAGGTGAACTCTAACCTCACCAGAAATTTGGCTCCTCTATGCTATACACCTAAGGGGTCTATTAAGCTGAGGTTTGGTAATTTTTGTTCTTATTATTATAATCATTTTAGAGTGATATATAAAAGGTATATTCTCCTTTCTTTCTTTGTTCCATTAGGCTTTGGAACTTATGAACAAGCTCTATTCTGAATTCTGAGGAATTGTTCAGTGTGTAAAAATATTTTTCATTTTAAATCAAGCTTGATAATTGTGTCTTACACTAAAAAGTCCAAGAATGCCTATGATTATGGGTATTGATTTGCATGCACTGAAAGCAGCTATCTCTAAGTAGACATGTTATAGCTGTTCAGAGTATTAGAGTACAATGAAGCAGGAAGTGAAAGATTCTATGTTGGTTTTCTTTAAATGCAAGAGAATTGCATGTAAACAGCTAAAGTATGTCCCACTGGGAATTTAGCCAAAGCTACAAACCCCTTCAGAGAAATTAGTCTACATCAGCCCCATTCAAACACACTAGGATTCAGCTCTTAACAGAGAATGTGGAAACAACAATTACAATGTGAATATAACTTATTGCAAAAGGCATCAAAATTAAGCATCTGGTCTATTTATTCGTCAAAATAGTCCTTTAATCTTCCACTTAATCAATATTTTATTTTTTAAAACCTGTATAATTTTTTTCTCCTTAAGAAGTGATTCTGGGTATTTAGGGAAGAGTGTGAGATTGCTTGCATTTGAGTGTTTTGAATTCTAAGAGGCAGGTTTCTTTGTTGACTTAATCAACAAGCTAAGCACAACACTTTCATCCTTCCCAGTAGAAAGCAAAAACCACAGTCATCGCTTATTGATGCCACATAAATGGCTCTCCCTTTAAGATCAGAGCTGGCCTCCTGTGAAGGATTTTGTCCTCTGACTTGCTAATCATTTCAAGGTTAAAGTGTCATGCAATCTGCTTTGGCACATCTGGAGTGTTGTTTACCAATGCTACATGCATATTCCATTAATAGTATTATTGCATGCACCATTATTATCAGCAAAATTCTTATTAATTTTACAGTGCTATGTACGATACTTTTTACTGCACTTTAACTCCTACAACAGTTTTGAATGCAAAATAACATAGGAATAGCAATTCATTTTTGAGTTGACATAATGCATTTTAATAGATATGCCCTAACTCAGGGTTAGGAGAAAGGTAAAATTCATGAATTCTACAAACAAAACAAAATCAACATAGACAAACAAAATGATGCTGAAGTAAAAAGCAATTTTATGTAGTGAAACTAGATAAATAAAAGCCAGTTGGATAGCTTTCCCATGGTGTTCTCTAATTAAGATATTTTTCTTGCTTTTATTTGTCTTCAAGCAGTTCATTATTTTTAAAAAAGTTAATTGCTTTGAAAATAAAAATTTGGCCCAGCTGGCATGGCTCAGTGGTTGAGCATCGACCTACGAACCAGGAGGCCACAACTCAATTCTGTGTCAGGGCACATGCCCAGTTTGAGGGTTTGATCTCCAGTGTGGGGCGTGCAGGAGGCAGCCCATCA
>NW_005332946.1:0-331 GCF_000412655.1 Myotis brandtii | reverse complement strand
CTGGTGGTCAGTGCGCATCATAGGGACCAGTCATTCTCGGTCATTTGGCCGTTAGGGTCAATTTGCATATTACCCTTTTATTATATAGGATAGGTACTTATTTGTTGCCATTTTTATTCTTTACTAGAAGCCCAGTGCACAAATTCATGAACCAGTGGGGCCCCTCAGGCTGGCCTGCGGGATAGGGCTGAAACTGACTCTCCGACATCTCCTGAGGGGTCCTGGATTGCAAGAGGGTGCAGGCCAGCCCACGGGACCCCACTGGTGCATGATTGGGGCTGGGAGGGGCGTGGAAGGTTGGCCAGCCAAGGAGGGACCACAGGAGGGCTCC
>NW_005332945.1:0-270 GCF_000412655.1 Myotis brandtii | reverse complement strand
CCCACCTCCGCCTGCATAAAGCTCCCAGGAGCACAAAGGAATCCTGGTCAAGAAAGTCTAGGAGTGTCCACCATCCTCCCAGCCAGGCCCCACTGCCCTGGGAGACAGGAATAGGGAGATGGGATCACTTTGTCCTGCTCTGTCTTCCCGCAGGACCAGCCCTCAATCTCATCTCCACAAGAGCCTAAACTGCATGGGGTGATGGTAAGAAACAGACACCACTTGGGGACTCGGACAGCCCTGTGGTCCTGGCGCCAAGTGAGGTACCCC
>NW_005332944.1:0-708 GCF_000412655.1 Myotis brandtii | reverse complement strand
CATGTCAGGGGGCCCACGACACAGATAGGGGCGGGGCTCACGTGGCTCTTCCGGCGCAGGGCGCAGGGCTTACAGTCCGGCCTGTGGGCACGGGGTTGGCTTAATGTCTGGGGTTTGACTCGTTGCTGAGCGTTTCCGCGTACATCGCCCAGAACCTCAGATCGTGGGGCCAAATTTTATAAGAGTGTCAACAAATGGCAGCATTTTCCCGGAATTTGTGACTTCATTTCAGGTTCTGTTACAGATTGTGGCCACGTGGCATAGTTTTCCGGGATTTGTTTTTTGGTAGATTAATTTGCCCAGATTTGATACCAGTACAATATTGAGGCCGTCTGGTAATGTGGTTATTGCTCCATGAATTGGTGTCTCCCCTTGTTTATTCATGTGAAGTCTTCCAGTTTTCTTGCTGTTCTGCACATTTTCCTTTAGGTTTTTACCTACCAGCTTTTGTTGCTGTTTTAGTTTACTCTTCGTAATGGACCCTAGGATAATTTGTGTTTTGGTATGTTGATCTGTCTGGTCATTCAGCTGAACCAATTCTTTTGGATTTTATAGGTAAGAATTCATCTATCTGTAAATACCAATTTTGGCTTTCCCCCTAAATTCAGTGCCACTGTATAGTGGCCTCGGGTAGTTCTTTCCAGAAGTTATTTGGATTGCATATTACATGTTGTTCATGTTTTTTGAAGGTTTCTGGTAGATAACCTT
>NW_005332943.1:0-851 GCF_000412655.1 Myotis brandtii | reverse complement strand
TTGAGAACCGCTGGTCCAGTGAACGGTGAGTGACGTTTCCGCAGTGACGTGAGGCTGACGAGGGCAGAGGCTGCAAGCTGCTGGCGACGGTTTATTCTAGGACATCGCTGAGCTTTTCCCGGCGCCCGTTAGGAGAGCGATCTCGTACCCAGGAGCCGCGTGGGAGCCACCGCTCTGCATCGTTCCAGGTGCACACACCAGGGCCCGGCCTGTCCCTCCGCTCGGAGCTGGCGGCGTGGGCAGGGGAGGGAGGGCAGGATGCTGACTTCCTGAGCATGGCCTACGCCCGCCGCCCTCTCCCTGCCTCCGTTCCTCCTGGCGTCGGGTTTTCACATGCAGTGACGCTGAACGAGTTTACGGTAAGGATGTTAGGGATGTTCAAGTAGAGCCTGCGTGAGAATATCGCTCTCAACGCACGACGCTATGGGAGTAGAAGGGGGGGAGGGGGCGAGCGGGCTCCGCCTCAGAGCACTGTCAGTCACTCGGGCAAAGGCCATGGTGGGGCGGCCACCCTCTCGTCTCCAGTCACCATCTTCAAACAAACAACCCACCAGGAACTTACTTCCAGGGCATTTCCATTCCACTTTTCGTCCCCGTTTCAAACACTGCATTCAGTGCCTTCGGCCAAGTGTCCTTGGACGTTTACAGCAACTGGTCTTACTGAGCGATGGTTGGAAATGCTCAGTCCTTGCCTGGCCCAGCTCAGTGGTTAGCGTTGGCCGCAGACGGAAGGGTCCCGGGTTCGGTTCCGGTCAAGGGCACGCACTGAGGGTGCTTGTGGGCGCCATCCCTGGCCCCGGTTGGGGTACTGCGGGAGGCAACCAATCCATGTGTCTCTCACATGGATGTTT
>NW_005332942.1:0-505 GCF_000412655.1 Myotis brandtii | reverse complement strand
TTCAATAAATGGTGTTGGGAAAATTGGACAGGCACATACACAAAAATTAAACTAGACTACCAACTTACACTATATATAAGGCTGAACTCAAAATGGATAAAATACTTAAATGTAAGCCACAAAGCATCAAATCTTAGAAGAAAACATAGGCAGTAAAATCTCAGAAATCTTTTGCAGCAATATATTTGCCGATATCTCTCTGAGGGCAAGGGGAACCCAGGAAAAGTTAAACAAATGGGACTACATCAAACTAAAAAGCTTCTGCACAGCAAAAGAAAACATCATCAAAATGAAAATATAACCTATTATATGAAAGAACATATTTGCCAATTCTATATCTAATAAGGTGTTGATTTCAAAAATATATAAAGAACTTATACAACTCAACATGAGGAATACAACCCAATTAAAAATGGGCAAAGGACCAGATTAGACACTTTTCCAAAATGGATGTAAAGATGGCCAATGGACATACTAAAAATGTTCAAGGTCACTAATCATCAGA
>NW_005332941.1:0-720 GCF_000412655.1 Myotis brandtii | reverse complement strand
TGTCTTATATATATATATCTTCTCAATATAGACTCAAAATAAATCAGCTCTAAATCTCAAAGTTGATGGAGCAACTTATTCTGGATGGAATTACCTTGTCTTTGTCTGAGGTGATGAGACCAGGGTTTAGCCTTAATAGTAGAAACTGCAAGAGAATATTATATATCACCAAATGAAATATAGATGAGAAAATTGATATTTAAAGCCATTTGGAAATGGAGTTAGAGTTGCCAAACCAGAGGAAAGGCACGGCGCATCTTGCCCCTTGAACCTTTAGTCTATTTGAAATGGGCAATATAATCTTCAGACTGGATCAAACAAACATTGTGTTACAAACACTGTTTGTAAATCTAATAGGAAAGCAGGCATCCTGACTACAGGACTTAAAGTTAAGGACATTTTTTAGAATTAACAATGAGGAGGTAGGAGGAAGCTAGATAAACAGGGGTGGGACCACGGGAAAGGGAGTAGAACCAGGAACTCAACTAGATGGAGTTACTAAGGCACAGCCAACTGGGCGATGAAGAAAGGACACTCAAGAGAGAGGCATTAACTTTAAAATGTATGGGTATTGCTAAGACAGGCAGCGTTCAGATAACCAATCACAAGGCAGTAAGGCGTATAAGCCAATCCCAAGGATCCTGCTAAAGCAGAACTCTTTGAAAAGACCAGTTAGGAGCTAACAAGACTACCCACCCCCTAAATTAAAAGGTGCACACT
>NW_005332940.1:0-235 GCF_000412655.1 Myotis brandtii | reverse complement strand
CCCAGCCTGCACCCTCTCGCAGTCCGGGAGCCTTCAGAGGATGTCTGACTGACTGTTTAGGCCCACTCCCCAGGGGATTGGGCCTAAGCTGACCGACAGATATCCCTCTGGCAGCCCAGGAGCCCTCGGGGGATGTCCAACTAATGACTTAGGCCTGAGGGGAGGCGGCTTCTGGCTGAGCGGTGCTCCCCATGTGGAAGCACACTAACCACCAGGGGGCAGTTCCTGCATTGAG
>NW_005332939.1:0-250 GCF_000412655.1 Myotis brandtii | reverse complement strand
CAGTGCTCACCTTGATTCCTGGCAGGATCTGGGACTCATCTCTCAGTTTGCAAAATGTGGATCCTGGGGATGATACAACGTGTGGACTCACACCAAGGTCCTCACCTTGCTGATAGCTCTGCGACAAAAGTGAACAGGAGCTCCATCTGCCCCCACCCCTGTCCAGGTTCCCACACAACCAACACCAGGGCCTGGGCCCATCCGTTTTGGGTACAGAGTTCCCTTAGTCTGGCCTCAGAATACTTGCCTT
>NW_005332938.1:0-222 GCF_000412655.1 Myotis brandtii | reverse complement strand
GCACGAGAGACCTGGATTCAAGGTTAGGGTGACACCTTGGTGCACAAGGCTTATCTCTACCCTTCAGGGGAGGCCAGGGACATGGCCATGTAGGAGGTACACAGTGTGAGCAGAACATGGTGTTAGATGACCAGATAACCTCTGCAGATATGAAATGTCACAAAGGTTCAAACTAAAGAGAGGTCACTATCAAACTATACTACAAAGCCATTATAACCAAAA
>NW_005332937.1:0-253 GCF_000412655.1 Myotis brandtii | reverse complement strand
GTTTCTATCCCTCTCTCCGTCTCCCTTCCTCTCTGAATCAATAAAAAAAATACATATATGAAAAAAGAGCATTTCCTCCCCTGGCCAGTATTGCTCAGTGGTAGAGTATCGGGAGCACACAGAAGGGTCATGGGGGTTTGATTCCCAGTCAAGGGCATGTACCTGGGTTACAGATTTGTTCCCTAGGCCCCGGGGTGCATGTGGGAGGTAAGCAATCAATGTGTCTTTCTTACATCGATGCTTCTCTCTCTCT
>NW_005332936.1:0-308 GCF_000412655.1 Myotis brandtii | reverse complement strand
TTGGGCCTCCCTGTGTTACTTCTGGGTCTCACCATGAAATGGGCCAAAGGCATCTGGGCAGACCTAGGGACAGCCATGGTGGAGTATACTACCACACCTTGGGGCATGGGCATGCAGCAAGAAAACACCTTGTGAGTGCAATTGTTTCTAGCGAAGTGAACGGGTTAGGGGTAGTTTTAGAGTGAGGCTGCCTCGTTATCAGGGTTCCAAGTTCTGTTTGGCTGTATTGTCAGGAAGTAAGATCACTGCTCTTGTCTGAGGAGATGCTTGGGGTAGAGGAGCCAAGCAGTGACATCATTTCTTTTTTT
>NW_005332935.1:0-742 GCF_000412655.1 Myotis brandtii | reverse complement strand
GTCCATCCTGGACCCACCCCACCGCTACCGCATCCACCGGCGGAAGAGCTTCGACGCCTCCGACACGCTGGCCCTGCCCCGGGTGAGCAGCCACAGGGAGTCTGGATGGGGATGGGTGTGGGGCTGGCCCAGGTCCCCAGATGGAGCCCAGAGAGGGCAGGGACTGTGCCGAGGCCACCCAGCGAGGCTGAGCTCGAGGATGAGCACCCAGATCTCTGGAGCCCAGGCCAGGCCACTTCCATCACCTGTGCTCTGCTTGTTCGGGGGTGTGGGGCACCCCACCCTCGCCCCGCATCCAGAAGGGTCTGCCACCTGCTGGTGTAAATGGGCCCCGTGTGGGTGCGCGGTCCTGAGGAGGATCCTCTCACGGAGCCCACAGCAGCCGAGAGCACAGGCTCTGCTGCCGCCCCGCGCTGTAGATGAGCTCGCTGAGGCAGAGGGGCGGTGACTGACCGAGGTCAGCAGGTGGAAGAGCTGGGATTGGAACCCCAGGCCTTATGCTTGCATGGTGCCTCCATCCCATCCTTCGTGTCTCCTGGGTGGGGGACCCCAGTAGCTGGGCCGGGGGGAGGAGATGGGATGCCAAGGAAAGTCAGTTTGCACATCTGTAAAATGGGCACAACATACTGTCCTCAGGCTTGTGTGGTGAGGTGGGGCAGTTGGGTGAATCAGTACCGGTCCGGGCATGGGGCCGAGCCCAGCAGTCTTCCCTCCGCCCTCCGGGTCTGCGCCAGGGCCTGGG
>NW_005332934.1:0-525 GCF_000412655.1 Myotis brandtii | reverse complement strand
TTTAGAGCTGCGATCATTTTGACTCACATAAAGGGAACGCTATTAAAACCTGGTTTAAAAAGGTTCAAGTCTGTTGAAAGACCCAGAAGTATTGCCAACATCTCATTGTTTGTGCCCCTCTTCAGTGGGCTCTTGCCTTAACCTTCCTGTTCATCCTCTGTCCACTAAGATGGCTTGGTAATCTCTACTGCTCTGTGGTCCTTTCAGGGATGAGATTCTGTGTGGTGCTCTGGACTTCCCTTCATAGCACCCAGGTAGCTCGTCAGTCGGCCCCCTCCCTACCTACCAATGGGCTGGCTGTGTGCATGTCCAGTAAAGTGGCTGCAGCATGACCTCACCTAGGCTCTCCTATAGGTGCCCGAGCCTTGCCTCATGACCCTGTATGTAGTCAGCCAAGATGACCCCACATCTCATGACTTGGAATGTGTACCTTGATCATGGAGCAAGGTTACCACAGAGAACACCATGACCATAATTTTAAAAAAAAGGTCCATACCTTTCTTAGTGCTGGTAAACCCCTCTAGT
>NW_005332933.1:0-265 GCF_000412655.1 Myotis brandtii | reverse complement strand
ATGTTGTTTCTTCAAGGCTGCCAGCTGTTCTTTAGTCCGCTCTTAGAAATATCGTTCCTCTTCAGCCTTCTCTTTTTTTGTGAAGGTCTCACCGGCTTCCCTGATCGCACCCGCCTTGGAGCTGAAATTAGCTGACCATTTGCAGCCAAAGCCTCCGGCTTGCATGGCCCTCACTCCCCACACTCCGAGCCGCAGCCACACCACTGACACCGAGACTGCCATGGTTGGCAGTGCCGCGCAGCTCCGGACCACCCCACTTGGTTTT
>NW_005332932.1:0-203 GCF_000412655.1 Myotis brandtii | reverse complement strand
CCAGCTCAGCCCGGGCCGCTGGGCCCCTGCCACCCGAGTCCCAGGCTGCCTGTTTACCACCTGTCAGAAGGCACGGGAAGGAGCACACAGGCGGGGCGAGGTGTGCGGGAGACGCGCCTCCCCCTCTCCCCCACCGCCTACCTCCTCTGCTCCCCCTAGGGTCCGAGGCGCCCCTCGTGTGCGCCTCCATGACCCAGAGTCAC
>NW_005332931.1:0-349 GCF_000412655.1 Myotis brandtii | reverse complement strand
TGCTACTTTTTTATTGTCAATTTCCATGAGCCACCTCAAATTTATTGTGGAATAAGGCAAAGCATTTTCTAAAAGAACTCACTCATATATAGATAGCCCTTCCCAATATGACCCTCAAGTCAATGTTTCACTCTTATATCCCACACTAAGATGTTTAGTCTCCAGCAATTAGTCAATCACCCTTTAAGTGCTCCTGCCAGGATCTAGCTGCAGCTTTTGCTCCCGGTAAGCACTGACTCCCTGAGTTTTTCTGTTTCCCAGTTTTCAGCTGGCAGCTTGACCTGTGACCTCAATTCTCTGATACATCTAAGAAGAGTAGTTGATTTTAGGTTTGTTCAGCTTTTTTTTT
>NW_005332930.1:0-318 GCF_000412655.1 Myotis brandtii | reverse complement strand
GTGCCCGCTGGCACACACAGTCCCTCCAGGCGAAACTCGGCCATGAGAAAAGCTGGACTCCCGGAAGCGGGCGTGCTGTCTTTTGCAAACAAGGAAAACGTTACCTGAAATTAGGGGTCATTCTTATAAACACAGACAGACCCTCTGCAGGGCTGCAGCCGGGAGTGGGGGGGGAGCAGCACCTGTGGTTTGGTCCGTCTCCACATTTAAAGGGAAAGCTTCTGACAGGTGTGCCCTGAGGAGGGTCCTCTGCCTGTGCCCGGTGAGTTCCTGGTCTGCTTTCACTGTGGGGTGTGCTGTCTCACTGTGGGGTGCGCT
>NW_005332929.1:0-825 GCF_000412655.1 Myotis brandtii | reverse complement strand
GAACAAAGCTGGAGGCATCACACTTTCTGATTTCAAATTATATTACAAAGCTACAATAATTAAAACACTATGGTACTGGATATCCACAGATTCTGAAATGTACCAGAACCAGTATAATTAATGTTAAGATATTTTGTGAATATTACACTTGAGAGAATATACGTTAAAATAATTTGGTGGAGTGTTTGCCCTAGAAACAATTTTCACTTTGGTTGACTCATTCTGTGTCTTTGCTGGGATGTAATTGGACACCAGAGCATAAAGGTGAGCCCACTATCATCTTTCCCTGAAAGTTAGGGAAATTGCTAGAGAGGAATATTTTCCAATCCCCACTAAAAATCTTTATTTTGTGATCATTAAAGAATCTGACTGTTGCAATAAGTAGGTGTGGAATTTGGTCAAGTGATGTCCTTGCCTGAGTCTGCATGTCCTCATCTGCATTCAGGAAGGTGGGAGAGATGATTTTTAAGCTTTAACATTTTAGGATCTTTGAGGCAACAGACAAAGCTGAGCTCCACAAGGGGATGGCAACAAAGAGGCTGCCTGGGAACATGAGGCAGTGAATCCATACAAGTATCTCCCATAGTCTTTCCATTATGTGCATGGCTGGGCACATAGCCAGCTTTAGATAGAAACATCCAATCTCCAGGTGGACAGAAGATAACCAGAGATTATTATTTTTTTTTTAGTTCCCACACAATATTCTCTCCCAATGGCTTGCCAAAGTGTTCAGAAGCTATTTTTCTCCTTTGAGGACCTGGTGGGCAGAAATAAAGTGGATAGGAATAACATACAGCAGATTTCTGTCTATGGTTTGTTTATTTA
>NW_005332928.1:0-274 GCF_000412655.1 Myotis brandtii | reverse complement strand
CGCAAGTAGAAGACACCCATCGCCTACTCAATAATGTCTTCCCTGGCATAAAGTTCACCAGAGAAGAAGAAGTAAACAAACAACTACCGTTCCTCGATGTACTTGTGAGACGGTTGCCAACGGGTCTGTTTGAAACTAGCGTCTATCGAAAAGTTACACACACAGACCAAATTTTGAATTTTCACAGCAACCATCCGCTACAACATAAACGGAGCTGCATTGAAACACTCTTCAAACGTGCAAAGACACACTGCAGCACACCTGAATTAAAAAA
>NW_005332927.1:0-219 GCF_000412655.1 Myotis brandtii | reverse complement strand
TTAATCAATAAAGAAATTTTTAAAAGGTGGTAGCTCTTTTGTGGACCAGGACAAAGGAGGCAGAGCTGAGGGAGGGACCCTGGGGTGTGAAGATGGGAAGCAGCTAGAGGTTGCACAGTGGTGTGCAGACAAGAGGATGCTTGAGCTGATGGTCCTGGGTGCCTGTGTATGGATTTATTTTGTTTTAAATATATTTCTTTATTGATTTAAGAGAGGAAG
>NW_005332926.1:0-320 GCF_000412655.1 Myotis brandtii | reverse complement strand
CTGATGGGCACTTGGGCTGCTTCCAGATCTTAGCTATCTCAAATAATGCTGCAATGAACATAGGGGTGCATATGTTCTTTCAAATTGGTGTTTTGGTTTTCTTCAGATAAATTCCCAGAAGTGAAATCCTTGGGTCATAAGGCAGTTCCATTTTTAATTTTTTGAGGTAACCCAACACTGCTTTATAGAGTGGCTGCACCAGTTTGCATTCCCACCAACAGTACCCAAGGGTTCCCTTTTCTAATGGGAGAACATATTTGCCAATGATACATCTGATAGTGTCTTAATATCCAAAATTTGTAAAGAACTTATAAAACTCA
>NW_005332925.1:0-202 GCF_000412655.1 Myotis brandtii | reverse complement strand
TATGCAAATCGACTGAACAGCAGAACAACCAGTGGAATGATAGGTCTTTATGATGCGCATTGACCACCAGGGGGAAAGCGATTGATGCAGGAGCTGCCCCCTGGTGGTCAGTGTGCTTCCATAGGGGGAGCGCCGCTCAACCAGAAGTCAGGCTCACAGCTGCCAAGCACAGCGGCAGTGGCGGGAGCCTCTCACACCTCCA
>NW_005332924.1:0-275 GCF_000412655.1 Myotis brandtii | reverse complement strand
TGAGATTGAGGAGGGGACAAGGGTGCCAGTGAATTCATGGAGGGCAGAATAAGTGGCCCCAGTTTTAATTAAAAATGAGATTGGCTTACCTGCCACCACATCGTTACCTGAGTCTCTGTCTTGGTGCTGTAAGTCTGTGGGGTCTTGTTGGGGCCTCAGTCTTTGGTGGCCAGTCCTAGGAGGTCTGGGAGCTCCCAATCGGATCCAGAGGGTGACCTCACTGGACTGGCTGAGGTTCGACCTTGAGGGGCCAGACTGCAGTCTGATTTCCAGTG
>NW_005332923.1:0-325 GCF_000412655.1 Myotis brandtii | reverse complement strand
TATGTGAGTGATGGTAGCATCTACCAAGAAAGAAAATGTAATAATAAAAATAAATTTGAAAGAACAGAAAACCATTTTTAAATCAGTGCTGTCAGTGTACACGAGCTAGAGAATCCAAGCATATTTGTGCCTCGAGGGGATCCTCTTCATGATCAGCAGTGCCTAGTTCTTCTGCTGGAGAGCTTCCTCTGTACCTGCAGCTGCCCCCACAGCTCCAGGGAGTCTGTGTGTGTGTGTGCATGCATGTGTGCACGTGTGTGTGCATGTGTGCACATGTGTGCGCGTGTATGTGGTGAGGAAGGAAACTTTATTCAGTACAAACAGC
>NW_005332922.1:0-896 GCF_000412655.1 Myotis brandtii | reverse complement strand
TTTGGCTTTGTTGACTAATGAGTTTGCTGACCACTGAGCAAAACACTCAAGTGGCAACATTGGAAATGATGAGAAATAGAATTCTGGACATATTTAAGGTGGAGGGAGTGCAAAAGGATTTGCTGCTGGAATGAATGTGGCATGAGCGAGACAGAATAGTCAAGTGTTTTTGACCTGTCCATCTGGAGTGATGTCATTAACTGCAATGGAGAAAACTTGAGGACTGAATAGCTTTGGAGGGGGAGTTAGGAGCTTGGTTTTGGAATGTGATATTTGTGATGTCCCTTAGCCATTCATTTGAGCCATAAGTTAAACTATTAGGTATTCAGGTCTGTTGTCATGGAATAAATATGGGAGTCATCAGCATTTAAAATCATTGAGATTAGTGAAATAAATCATCAAGGAGTAAGTGTAGATAGAGAAGGTCCAAAAATTGAGTCTTCGTTACTGTAGAGTTTTGTCGTTCTTTTGTATTGTTTTTTAAATGGTCCAGATGATGAAGAGGAACGAGCATAGGAGATAGTGAAGAAAAAGTAAGGTGAGAGCAAAGCCCGGAAAATAGAGTATCTTAGAAGCCGAGGGAGGTCAATTAAGATGAAAACTGGGACTCTTGCACTGGATTCAGCAAAGTAGAAGTCACTGATGACTTTAATGAGCACGTTTTTTACAATTATATAACTAGCCTTGTGTATGCTATGGAGTCCCTGAGGACTTTACAGTTTTATTATGCCAGTTGGTATTAATAACTGTAGCACAGACCAAGCCTTAATATGCTGACTTTCTCCAGTCTGGCTTTACCAGGTAAAGTTGCTGCTGCTGTTGAAATATGTATAGAATATCACATATATTTATTCGTTACTGTCAGAAACAAAAGCAAAACCCAGTTTTTCATTGAT
>NW_005332921.1:0-468 GCF_000412655.1 Myotis brandtii | reverse complement strand
CATGTTTCTCTTTTATTAGTGTAGATTACTAGAGGCCAGACCTGCAGTGATCGGGCAAAAACCAGCAGTCCAACACCTCCCAAGGGATGTAGTAGTGAGTGAAGCAGCAGTCAGCTGGGGAGGAGCCCAAACCCGGGCTGGGCACAGCACCATGCTGCTCCCACTAATCCCGGCCCTGCTGTGCCTGCTGCCACTGGGTAGTGCTGCTGTGGAGGCAGGAGAGGCTCGCACCGCTGCAGCTGTGCTTGGCAGCCTGAGCCCAGTGTCTGGCATCCGTTGGTCAGCTGGGCAGCGCTCCCACTGTGGAAGTGCACTGACCATGATGGGGCAGCTCCTGCATTGAGCGTCTTCCCCCTGGTGGTCAGTGTGCATCATAGCAACCGGTCAATAAGTCGTTCGGACATTTGGCCACTTAGGCTTTTATATATATAGATGGCATTGATGACAGTGATTACATGACCTGTCCTT
>NW_005332920.1:0-245 GCF_000412655.1 Myotis brandtii | reverse complement strand
GTTATTAAACAACGAATGGGTTACCAATGTGATCAAGGAAGAAAGCAAACATTTCCTGCAAAAAAAATGAAAATGAACGCACAACAACCCAAAAGCTATGGGACAGGGCAAAAGCAATCCTGAGAGGGAGGTTCATAACAGGCCTACCTCAAAAAATAAGAAAAAATTTTAATAAGCTATCTAACACTACAACTTAAAGAATTAGAATGAGGACAAGAAAAGCCCAGAGTAAGTAGAAGGAAGGA
>NW_005332919.1:0-443 GCF_000412655.1 Myotis brandtii | reverse complement strand
CACCTGCAAATCCAGCATCTTATCTTGGTAACTATATACTTGGAACTTATATCCTTGGAAGTATCTTAGGTAATTATATTCAGGATATTCTATCTCCACTCGGAAGAAGTAGCGTCCTCTGTCACTCCTCCTTGCGTCTCTGATGTCCAGGGAACAGTTGTTGGCCGTGGGGTTCGTGAGGAGGAATCGGCCTTGGGTCTCTTTCTTCGCTTGTTTATTCCGGTTGCTCGAGGCCACAGGATCAGCATAGGCTGGGTTTTCCCCATCCCGGTACCAGTAGGTGTAGAGGTTGCTATAGGAATACCCCAAACGCCTCGGGTAGGAGAAGGAGCAGGGCACGTGGACACACAGACCCTCCTGCACTGTCACCGATTTCTGCACTCGGAGCTCATACTGATAGCCTGGTTGCTGCTGCAGGGACCCTGGGAGGGGGACAGAGGCTC
>NW_005332918.1:0-203 GCF_000412655.1 Myotis brandtii | reverse complement strand
ATATCCCCAATATCCAAATGGTTAATGAAGAAAAAAAGTGGCCGTCGTCAGGGAGAGACTTATCTGAACTATGCTGGCACAATAAGTTTTTCTCTGCCCCGTTTTGTTCTCTTTAACCCTTCCGAAAGAAAAATTAGAAGCACTACATAAACTAATAAAAGAACAGTTAGACCAGGGTCATATTGAATATTCCTCTAGTCCCT
>NW_005332917.1:0-555 GCF_000412655.1 Myotis brandtii | reverse complement strand
CGCACATATGCTAATTGACATAAATTCTAGAAAAAAGCATTACAGAAGTTCAAAGGAGGTAGCAATTAGTGGTTCATGGTTTCAGCTGTTATATTTGCAAGTTGGTAAAGAGCTATTATGGTAAGTTTATTTGATTGAGTGCATTCTGAGGAATAAAGTAGAAAAACATGGGCCACAAAATGTAAATCATCTCTCCCCCGGCTCCAAAACTGCATTTTAAAACTTTGGCCAAATATCTGCAGCTATGTTTCAAATAATAACAAGGAAAAGGTGGCTTCTTTTTAAGCCTTTCTTTTAAGAAGTACTTGATGTAAGCCAAATCTATCAGATAATTTCAATAAAAGCAGAACTAGTAATCAACCTCAACTAGGTATATAACATTGGAGAAAATTTAGGGAAAAAAAGTCATAGTCAAGAGGACACAATATACAGGTGAGGAGACTCCACTGTCTTTGTTTTTAACAGATTTATTAAATATATTCACATATCATAAAATTTACCTCCTAAAAGTGTACAACTCAACAAACAACAAGTGTTAGTGAGGATGTGGAGAAA
>NW_005332916.1:0-1618 GCF_000412655.1 Myotis brandtii | reverse complement strand
GGGCGGGAGGGCAAGGATGTGGCAGAGCCCGGCGCCAGCTCCAGCTCAGGCAGGAGGGGACGCTGCCTCCTCGCTCAGCCCGGCTGTGAGCCAACGGCTACCTGGTCTGTGCGTTTTGGTGCTTTCTGGGGGTGACTTTGATGTTTACGATGGCCCTGAGCTCAGCGCTGGGGTGCTGTCCCGTGTCCCTGAGCGGGAGGCTGTGCTGCACCCCTCCCCCCCCAGGAAGCACGTGGTTAGATGAGCTCCGTTCAGGCAGAGCGCGGTGCTGCCGCCCCTCGTCACTAACGAACCCACAGCAGGGAGTACACAGCGACTTTAAGCAGAAGCGCGTGTGGGAGACCAGGTGTTGGTCGGCCGACAGGTGTGACCAGGGCCCCGGAGGCCCCTGGGGCGACGGGTCAGGCCTCGCTGACGACTTTCTAGAGCAGGGGTGGGGGACGTCCGGCCGCGGGCCGGGAAGGCCCGTGACATCGCCTGGTCTGGGCCTGCCAAGGCTTTGGGGTGAGTTAATGACATGTTTGACCAGACGCAGCAGGCGAGTTGTTAAGGGGGAAATCCTGTGTGGCCGCGATGCTGTTAAAAATAGCCAATGGCCCTGGGCAGGGAAAAGGCTCCCACGTGTGGGGGTAGGACAGAAACCACGAGTAACTCCCACCGCTTCCTTCGCGTGGTCCGCACGTGGCCGCGTGGGGCGTGCGGGGCTGGCGCCTGGCTCCTTGCTCTTGGGGGTTCTGTGGGCTGTTCATTCAGGGTCCAGAGCTCCCAGGCACCTCCCCTGTGGCCGTGGCCGTGGCACGAACCTAACAGCACACAGGCCCCTCAGAGCCTCTGCCTGCAGGGCTCGGGCCTCCCTGGGAGTGTGGTTCAGGTTCACTAATTCCGGGCCGTGACCCAGGGGAGCAGGCAGGGAGACGGGGAGACGGGTGGGACCGAGGGGCCACTGTGACACAAACCGCAGCGCAGGCCCCTCTCCTGGCCCTTGGGGTGCACCCCCACGGGGCTGCCTTCGGAAAGTCCTGTGCCTTCCTCCATCTTCCTGTGGGAAGCAGGGAGCTACTCATAATCAAAAAGTAACAATGACCCGCGTGAAAGAACTGAGCTGTGCGTTCCCTGCGGAGGGGCGGGGGGCAAGCTATTTTTAAGGGTCTCCATGGCGACAGAGGTTTTGTTTACAGTGATTTCCCTCCTCTTTTCAGCAAGGCGAGTGCTGATTTGCATCTTGTTACAAAATGCTGCTGGCGCGTCTGTGATGTCCGTGACGTGGACAGGAGTGGGGCCTCGGGCCGGGAGGGGCACTGCGGGTGCTGCCGAGCGTGGGTGCGAGGGTGCGAGGCTTCCTTCCAGCTGCCCAGCCCCAGCCCCTGTGCCCTCTGAACCCATCTGGCGCCCACCCCTGCAGAGGGCCCGCCTCGCCCGCCCCTGCTGTGCATCTCAGACGGCTCCCTCCATGCCCGCTGCTCCCCGGAGTCCCCTTCTTTCTTTAAAAAAAATATATCTTTATTGATTTCAGAGAGGAAGGTAGAGGGAGAGAGAGCGAAACATCAGTGATGAGAGGGAATCATGGATAGGCTGCCTCCGGCACGCCCCGCACTGGGGATGGAGCCCGAAACCCGGG
>NW_005332915.1:0-228 GCF_000412655.1 Myotis brandtii | reverse complement strand
GGCGCCGGCCCGGGCTGGTCTCCTCGGGGTGGTAGAACCACTTGACGCGCACCACCATGTTGCTGCCCCAGGACTCCCACATGCTCTGGATGCGGCCGATGTAGGGCAGGTTGGGGCGGCCGGCCGACAGGAACACGGCGCAGTCCCCGATGCGGATCATCTCCTTGCCGCGCACGATGGCCTTGTAGAAGAGCTTGCGGGCCTTGCCCTTCATGCCGCGGCGCTGCG
>NW_005332914.1:0-214 GCF_000412655.1 Myotis brandtii | reverse complement strand
AGGGCAGGGGGCATGGCCTGAGGTCCCCCTTCAAGCCCCACCGGGCAGGTAGAGCAGCCTCAGGTCCCCTGCCCTGGCCCGGTGTCACACAGCCTCAGGTCCCTGCTGATCACTCATTATGGCTCATTACAGGAGCCCCGCCTATGCTGTGGGCACAGCCATCTTGTGACGACATGACGAAGAGATGGTCAATATGCATATTACCTCTTTATTA
>NW_005332913.1:0-1003 GCF_000412655.1 Myotis brandtii | reverse complement strand
GTCCTTTATCCATTTTGAGTTTATTTTTGTGTATGGACAAATCTCTTGAATACAAAACATTGCCTGTGGAGAGAGGAAGAGAATATTAATTCTTGTGAAGATTAACGGATTGGTTTGGGAGAGATGATAAAATTAGTCTGAAGAACAAATGAGGACATATTTCACTGACAAAAAGCTGACTGACACTTATGTGCTTGAATATGAAAGATTTCGTGTGAGTGAGTTTGATAACCAGATATGAGGCTCTAAACCTTTGGCCTAGGCAGATTCAGTTCAGCAGCACAAATAATCTGTCTCATACTTGTTTACTCCCAAATTCATTTTACCTCTTTTGGGGAAATTTAGGGTTGAATATATGAGTCAGCAAGTTGTGAGTGGGGGAGTAGATATTAGATACTGGTGGCTATGGTGTGTATTGGCTGGGCTTTGGTTTCTGGATGTCTTAGGGATTCAAGATTACAATAAATCTGAGAAAATTTAGCTAAGTTCTTTCAGAATTAATATGCAAATTCTGCGAGTTAGAAGCAAAGATTTTCCTTTACCTCTCCAGTCTGGGGTGGGAGGCCTTCAATCTCTAATCAGCAAGAGACTTTGTAGGATATGAAGCCCCTGTGTGGCATCAGTCCAGGGCCTTAAGTAGAGGTGGTGCGGGCTTGGCTTATATGCTGAGCCTTAAGAAACGATACATCTCAGTGAGATTGAGTCTCAAGTCTTCTTATCATCTATTTCTTTCACCTGGTGTCTTCTGCTATCAACTAAACTTACACAAACTTGTCTCAGTAATTCCACTAAACTTTTGCTAGTAAAACAGGAAAATATTCTCTTATGCTTAAATAGAACCATGGAATTTCAGATTTTAGAGTTAGCAACTCTCTCATTCTATAGATGAACAAATTTAAGCCTTGAGAGGAAAATGAAGTCAATCACTAAAAAAAGATTAACAAATAATGGAGGGTCTACTGTGAAGCAGGCACTGTGATTCAAGGTGAATAATATGAGCTCT
>NW_005332912.1:0-478 GCF_000412655.1 Myotis brandtii | reverse complement strand
GTATTTAGGCGACCCCTGTGAAAGGGTCGTTCGACTCGGTTGCGACCCACAGGTTGAGAACCGCTGCCCTAAGAGATCTTGCTGTCTCAGTTTAGAGTTGGTGACCACATTTCTATGGTCCTCCTGATGCAGACATTACAGAGGTCAAGGTTGGGCCTGCAGAGGTATTCAGACCCCCCTTGAATGTCCAACTCCCAGCCGTGGCTCACCTGTGTATAGAGGGTTGTTTCTCATGGCTTTCTCAGAGCTGACACCACAAACTCCAGGTCTGTGGTTACAGTGCTGCTTTGGTACTTTCTCACATAACTGCCAACCCACCAGCCTTGGCTCACCCGTGTACAAGAAGACTATTTCCTGCTTGCTAGGTGTCTGAGGACCAGCTCTGGCCAAGGTGACTCAGCTTCTCTGTGGATTTTTAATGGAACCAAGAAAATTTGTATTTTATGGCCAATAATTTAATATGATTTGTTGTTCTTAC
>NW_005332911.1:0-209 GCF_000412655.1 Myotis brandtii | reverse complement strand
GCATTGTACAGACTTACTGTTTTTTTCTTTTAAATTTATTTTCTTTTCTTTCTCACTCTCAGCCTTCTTTTTTTCTTTATTTTCTAAGTATTGAACATGTTCTGTCAAAGATTTCCCTCCTCTTTGCACCTTATGTTCCATAGAACTTACTTAAAACAACTGCACTATTTAGTTAAATAGTATGGGGAACATTGGTATGCATTATATTG
>NW_005332910.1:0-237 GCF_000412655.1 Myotis brandtii | reverse complement strand
ATAATAGAAGTAATCCTGTTATTTGTAGAATTTTAATTTTTCCTACAACTTTTGTGATATCATACAATGTTAGTACAGTTTTGGTAATGTTACTATATTTAAAATCCTTTTGTTCTTGAAATATTAATGTTTATTACATGTAATATTATATGTAAGATTTTTCTTGGATTACTGGTGTTTATTGCATGTAACATTATCAAATTTAAAATAATTTTTCTTGAAATATTAAGGTTTATT
>NW_005332909.1:0-790 GCF_000412655.1 Myotis brandtii | reverse complement strand
CACAATGATCGTACCTAGTTGAATTTTCAGAAAGTCTCGAGGTGTCTGTTGAAGAGAAAGCCTTACTTGGATGGACCAAGATAGTATGTTAGGCATTAAGTAATGAGAGTTCCAAAGAATGTTTAATTTTTGCCTAGAAGCAGTTTTACCAACTCCCACTGTACGTATTTAGGGAAAGTATTCTTGTGCATTGTGTCTGACATGATGAATAGGAACACTCAAGTAAGTAGACAGAAAAGGGATTCCCAGTTCTAAACTGGTAAGCCAGAAGAATTCTGTGCTAGCTTATTGCACGCCCGTGTCTCGGTCACCTATAACCTGGCCTCTTTCTAGCAGCTGACTCCCTCACAGATGCAGAACTTACTGTCTGGGAGAGAAGTATTTATTGTCATGAGCACAGACCCCTCTTATTTTTGAACACTCTGAATTATAGAGTAGGCAATTGCCACGATATGAAGCCTCAACTTCCTCATTTTCTCCGTTCTTTGGAAGAACAAAGAAAAGGAAGATTTTGTTAGATGAGCCAAAGTTCTGTAGCCTTCTTGCAAGATGCGTGCTGTATTTGGTAAGCTGTAAAATGACCAGAAAAGAGCTCAATGTCCCTGCAAGTTTCCAACACGAACAAAGTTACAAGGTGAGACAAAGCACAATAAACATACTAACATTTTACTGCAGCGACACCTTTATAACTTGTATATTACCCTGGCATAACTCTCTGGGTTGAAATAGCTAGAGGAGGATGGGGGGTAGAAAGAGGAGGAGAGGGATGGGGTGAAGGGAAAGGAGGAGG
>NW_005332908.1:0-246 GCF_000412655.1 Myotis brandtii | reverse complement strand
GAATCTGAGACAAAGATGGTGCTGACTCATGAAGAAGAAATGAGCAGAAAAAGAGACCTCTGTGAGGAAGTGGAATAAGAGGTACAGAGGAGGAAATCACAGGGATAAAGGAAAGGAAGGTCGGAGAAAGAGAGCCCTGGCTGAGTGATGGTAGGAGATAACAGTATCGAAATTAAGGATGGACCATGTGGCAATCTGACAAAGTTGTAAAAGATTTTACATACAATGAATCACATATGATCATCC
>NW_005332907.1:0-222 GCF_000412655.1 Myotis brandtii | reverse complement strand
CATGAATTATCAATCCTGTCTATGAAGTCACAATCCTTTCTAGTAAGTAACAATCATGTCTATGAAGTCACAATCCTGTCTATGAAGTAACAATACCCTGTGAGGTAACTATCCCCTATGAAGTAACAATCTTGTCTATGAAGATATTAATCCCCCTGAAATAGCAATCCTGACAATGAAGTCAAAATCCTGTCTATGAATTAAAAATCCTGTCTATGAAGT
>NW_005332906.1:0-225 GCF_000412655.1 Myotis brandtii | reverse complement strand
AGTCGATTTGCATATTAGGGTTTTATTATATAGGACATAGATTAGGGTATTAAAACATGTTGAAATACTGACTGAATGGAACTAGGCTCTTTGGAGAAATGTCTGATTCCTTATCTGGGGCTAGAAATGGACATGAGTCTGGGACAGCTTGTTATACCAGAAGGATGATGGGATTGTGTCAAAATATTAGCCAACCTATTAGACTCTCACCAGCCAATGATGGAC
>NW_005332905.1:0-242 GCF_000412655.1 Myotis brandtii | reverse complement strand
AAAATAAATAAAAAAATAAAGAAATGATCAGGGATTTTAGTGGAAGTGGTTGCCAGTTTTCATGATGTCCCCAATAATTCCTATAAGTTCCTATATTCACATCTTGTGTCTCCTCTCACAGTGAATAAGGTTGGCCTATGTAGCTAATAAGATATTGAGGAAAAGATGATGTGTGGCATTGAAGACTAGGGCATAAAAGTTATAGCAGCGCCCTAACTGGTTTGGCTCAGTGGATAGAGCAT
>NW_005332904.1:0-330 GCF_000412655.1 Myotis brandtii | reverse complement strand
GTTCAGCTTCTGATAATAGCCAGACTGTTAAGTAAGCTTTCGTAGTTTTGCAGTAAAGAAAGTTGTTCTTTGGAAAGGGAGGGTGTGTGTGAGAAGGCACTGAAGTGAGAGCAGTTTTCAGAGCATTAAAGGGGTGAGAATGCTGGACTTGGGATCTAAAGGCTCAGTGAGGGGGAACCTTCACCATGTCATTTTATAGAGGAGTTTTGTGAGGAGACTGAAGTTGGGAATTCAGAGGTGAGAGTATCCAGCAGCCTGAGAGAGTATTTCTTTCTTTCTTTTTTTTAAAAAAAATCTTTTATTGATTTTTTTTATAGAGAAGAAGGGAGA
>NW_005332903.1:0-206 GCF_000412655.1 Myotis brandtii | reverse complement strand
ACACAGCCTGCTGCTCAGTCGTTTGGTTGTCCCTCACCGCCCCTCCTGCTGGCCTTGTTGCCCCACGCAGCCTGTTCAATCGCCCATTCGGTCGTCTGTTCAGTTGTGATGGCTCCTGGCTCTTTATAAATATAGATGGCTCTTTATATATATAGATTATTATATAGGATAGCCAAAGGTAGAAATACTCATATGAACAAAGGGTG
>NW_005332902.1:0-222 GCF_000412655.1 Myotis brandtii | reverse complement strand
GAACCCCTCCCCAGGGGTGAGTTTGTATAAGTTTGCAATAAATTTCCACACTTTTGTTTAAAACCGTTTGTCCTCAACCTTCATTCTTAAAACTTGGTGGAACAAGAGTTTCAGCTTTCCATTTAGGGTATCAATACTTACAACTTTATTTGTTATTATTGACAACAGCTCACTGGTATTGTTATAGTAGGCAACCAGACATCTAATGAAGTTGGATTAATT
>NW_005332901.1:0-223 GCF_000412655.1 Myotis brandtii | reverse complement strand
GGTGCATTCTCCCCTTTTGTGACTGGCTCTCTGAATTAATTCTGCACAGTCCACGGTGCTGTGTGGTTTTCTAGACAACAGTCTTAGCATGCTGTTGGGGTGGAGGGGTGGGCTAAATGGGTGAAGGGAGTCCAAAGGGACAAACTTCCAGGTAAATAAAATAAAATAAATAAGTTATGGGGAGAACCGGTTTCGACCCGATCCCTGCAGGCCAGGCCAAGGG
>NW_005332900.1:0-425 GCF_000412655.1 Myotis brandtii | reverse complement strand
GAGGGAGCTGGGCGGGGGCCTGATGACTCAGGTGGAGAGGGGCTCAGGTGATGCCCAGGGCCCAGGTGTTGCCCAGAGGTCAGCTGGGACCTGCCCTTCCATGCCAGATGCTCATGCTTTGATCGCTGGCCAGACCTAGGGACCACACCCATGCACAAACCATGCCCGTGCACCAGGCCTCTAGTATATTATATTTGATCTGATGATTCAATAGATCCTTCCCTACTCAAAAGAATTTAAAGGTGGGGGGGGGGCAAGCAGAGCTGCGCAGACGTGGGCTGGAGCACCCGGGGTCCTGTGCCCGGGTCAGACGTGAATATGCAAACGACGGTGGCCGGACCGCAGGAATAAAATTTTCCTGCCAGCTGGGACTGATGGAAATCTCCGTTGACATCTATAGCCCTTCTCCCAAAGCAGGATCCCAG
>NW_005332899.1:0-262 GCF_000412655.1 Myotis brandtii | reverse complement strand
TTACTGAAAATTCTTTGCTCCTGTGTGCTGCGGTCCTGCCGGGCGCTCACACCTGCTGCCGCCGGTGCCTGAGCCGCCACTTGCACCCGCTGCCAGCACCCGGCGCAGGCTCTGATTGCTCAGCACCATCAGTAGGTGGGAGCAGCAGCTGCTGGCCCCAATTGCCCCTCAGAGCTTCTCCACGTCCCTCTGCTCGTGAGGGGCGATCGGGGCAGCAGTCACCTCTCGCACCCGCTGCAGGCGACAGCCCCGCTCACACCCG
>NW_005332898.1:0-452 GCF_000412655.1 Myotis brandtii | reverse complement strand
GGTAGGGAGGCTTTCCTGGTGGCCACAGCAGTCCCTGAGGGCCGTGCACAGCATCTGAGCGTCTGGTCCCAGTTGGAGCAGCAGTAGGAATAGGGGCTGCAGGGCACATAGGAGTCAGGGGGCTGGAGGCCTGACCTGGGCTCTTACCCCACCTGCAGGGCCCCGCAGCACCAGCAGGTGGGCCATGGTGTGCAGCAAGGCGCTGGGCTGCAGACGGGAGGGGAAGCAAGCCAGGAGGGCAAGGCCTACGCCAGACAGAGCCCTGAGCGGCATGGGTGGGGCCAGAGCTGGAAACCCTGGCAGAGTGGGCGGGGCTGCAGCCCAGCACCTTTACGGCCTTGGCCTTGGAATTCTGCAGGCAACCAGTGTACTGGCTACCAGTGCGTCAAAGGTCAGCTCTGCTTCGAGAGGACGTGGGGAAAGTGGCAAGGCCACAGGAGGGATGGGAAATG
>NW_005332897.1:0-236 GCF_000412655.1 Myotis brandtii | reverse complement strand
AACGTGATACATCACATAAACAAAATGAAAGACAAAAGTCACATAATCATATCAATAGTCACAGAAAAAGCATTCGGCAAAACCCAACACCCATTTTTTTTATAGCAAAGGTGGAAATTTTATTGAAGAACAAGTATAGACTCCCACGTGGGGAAGGGGAAATAATTTCACAGCACAGACTCCCACGCCAACACCCATGTTTGATAAACACTCTCAGCAAAGTGGGAATAGAGGGA
>NW_005332896.1:0-572 GCF_000412655.1 Myotis brandtii | reverse complement strand
AAAAATCAATAAAATATATATTTTAAAAAAAGAAAATGTGCACTAAGACACAGGTGACTGGCACAGATTCGGATTGCTAGCCCCCCACAGGTTGCCCCCTATATTCCTCCTCACAGTGAGGAAGCAGCAGCTTTGGGAGCATAGGGAGGTGGACATCCTGGAGGAACCTTGGCACGTCCTCAGGGGATGTGACAGTGACAATGATGCTGCTCTGTGGACACTGGGCAACATCTACAAGTTTCTCGGACAAAAGAAAAATACCTGTGGCTCTAACCATGGTGATGATACCATAAAAAGTCAAACTATTTGGAAAATCGTTTTATTTTTTTGCAGATGACAACTAAATGCTTAGTAAGCTACGGTATATAAAGAGCCCTAAAATTAGTATTTTTAAAAAGCAAGGAAACCAATAACAAAATGGGCAAAGGATATAAATAGGAAAGTCCTAAAACAGCAATTCTAAGTGGGCAGTAGGTATTTTAAAAGGTACTTGACCCTAGCTGGTTTGGCTCAGCGGATACAGTGTCAGCCCAACGACTGAAGGATCCCAGGTTTGATTCTGGTCAAGGACA
>NW_005332895.1:0-211 GCF_000412655.1 Myotis brandtii | reverse complement strand
TTAGCTCTAAGACACAGATAATATTACTATCCCCATTTAATTTTTTTAATTCTCACCCAAGGATATGTTTTATTGATTTTAGAGAGAAGGGAAGGGAAGGGAGAGAGAAAGAGACAGAGACAGAGAGAGAGAAGGGAGAGAGAGAGAGATATCAATGAGAGAGAGACATAGATCGGTTGCCTCCTTATATGCACCCCAACCAGGGATCAAA
>NW_005332894.1:0-932 GCF_000412655.1 Myotis brandtii | reverse complement strand
AGATGAGAGAAAGACAGGAATTAAAAATGACTCTAGAATTTTTGCTTTAAGGTAGATGATGGGTGTAATATGGGAAAGTGTGTGGGAAGAACAAGCTTGAGTGGCACAATAAAAGTTTCTGTTTCTATGTAAGGATTATTGCAATAAGAGATCTTTGATTTGTGTTTAGAATTCATCACACCATCCTCATTCAATGTCTGTGATTCTGAGCATGTTTCCGTCCAACGCACAGTGCCCTTTCACTCCATCCCTCCCTTGGAGCACTCCAAATGATCCTGCACATCTTAGCTCAGTTGTTTTCATCTTCCAAAAAGCTTGCTGATCTCAGCCTAGATGTCTGATTGGTGTAATCATCCATCTGTTTATTTACCTTTCTTTTCCCAGTAGAGCAAGTTTAACAAGGGAAACCTTTGCCTTTTTCTTCTCTATTTTCTTTTCCAGACATGAACCCAGGTACCTAATAAAACAGTTTTATCTGAAAACCTTCTCATTTTGTGTTGTTAGGGTAAAACCCATTGAGGATTATAGAGGGAGCACTCTGGTGAATGCTGGCGCTCACCCACTGAGTAAAACAGATCAGTCCACTGGTAAACAATATATAAGGACTGTGATCTTGTACACCACAAAACCATGGATTGTGGTAGGGGATAGAGGTGTGTTGATGCAGGAAGAATTAGTAGGTATTTTAGTATTCTAACTTTCCTAATTTCAGGGCTAAATAATCTAAACTAATAATAGAAGAATATGCCAATTAGCTGGGATGCCTTAATGTTACGACCGAACAGCAGGGACCTGGGCCGGGAGACCTCAGGCCATGCTCCCTGCACAGGCACTGGGCCAGGAGACCTCAGGCTGCGCCCCCCGCCTGGAGGGGCTAGACGGGGTAGGGCCAGCTGGGTCTGGGTCTCCTGCATTTTCGAAGTGCGTGTGGG
>NW_005332893.1:0-281 GCF_000412655.1 Myotis brandtii | reverse complement strand
TATTACTCTGGTAAACATATATGCACCCAATGCAGGAACATTCAAATACATAAAAAACCTTCTGGAAGATACCAAGGGAGAGATAGGTAACAATACAATCATAGTAGGGGATTTTAATACCCCACTGACATCACTGGATAAATCCTTTTAGAGTCTAGACAAAATATCAGCAAAGAAACAGCAATCCTAAATGACTCACTGAATCAGATGGATTTAATTGACATCAGAACATCTCACCCCAAATCTACAGAATATACGTTCTTCTCAAGTGCACATGGGAC
>NW_005332892.1:0-208 GCF_000412655.1 Myotis brandtii | reverse complement strand
GGCTCTGTGCCTTCCGTGTGGGTCACTGTGTGGAACATGGACGGGACCGGCTCTGTGCCTTCCGTGTGGGTCACTGTGTGGAACACGGACGGGGCCGGCTCTGTGCCTTCCGTGTGGGTCACCGTGTGGCCACCCTGCAGGACCTGCTCGGTCAGCGGTGCCGAGGGCATTGCGGTGGCAGACGGACCGCTCCCAGGCCCTGGATGGC
>NW_005332891.1:0-241 GCF_000412655.1 Myotis brandtii | reverse complement strand
AAATTGGTCTCAAACAGGCACTCATGACAATTAACATTGATATTATTACCACCATTTCCCAGATGAGAAAGTTGAGGTCCAGAAAGGTTGAAATAGCAGCTGAAAAGTGGAAGGACTTAGCCCAGACTTTTGGGCTCTGAGTGGTGAAATATAATATGGACTATTGAAAACTAGAAAAGGGTCCAGCCAGCATGGCTCAGAGGTTGAGCGTCACCCTATGAACCAGGAGATCATGGTTTGA
>NW_005332890.1:0-244 GCF_000412655.1 Myotis brandtii | reverse complement strand
AAATGCCCATCTCTCAGTCTTCCCCTGAAAGAGGTATGTTGCATATTTTAAAAGATGCTGCCTGTGGGCCCTGCCCAGGTAGGTCTTGTGGTTGTCATCCCAATATGACAAGGGTTGGGTTCGAGCCCTAGTCAGGTACATACAAGAATCAATCAATGAATGTATTAATAAGTGGAACAGCAAATCTCTCTCTCTCCAATAAAATTTAAAAAATAAAATAGAAATGTATTTAAATAAAAAGGAA
>NW_005332889.1:0-200 GCF_000412655.1 Myotis brandtii | reverse complement strand
TCACCAGTCTGCCCAGAAAGCTCAGAAGGACAAATGAGTATTAGCCCCAATTCCTGCCACCCCATCTTAGTCGTTGGTGGAAGAATGATCTCAAAACTGTCTCAAGTGGCCATTGAAGTTTCATAGTATAAAGACTGGTTAATGATTACAATACACTGTAAAACCTTCAGAACGAAAGGAGGAAAAAGTGGCTCTTGAGA
>NW_005332888.1:0-702 GCF_000412655.1 Myotis brandtii | reverse complement strand
GTCACATAAAAAAAAAAGACTCAATGAACAAACAATAAATGTGTATGCACCCAACAGCAGAAGTTCAAAATACACAAAGCAAATCTCTCAAAATCACTGTGAAGAAGTTTGAGCTTCTTAGAAACACACACCTGATGACTCAGCAATGTCACTCTTGAGTATTTATCCTAGAGAAATAAAAACGTGTGCTCCCATGCAAACCTGTACAGGAATGTTTGTATCAGCTCTATTCACCATTATCAAAGACTGGAAACTACCCAAATGTTCCTCAGCTAGTGAATGGACAAACACTGTGGCACATCCATAAAGTGAAATACCAATTAGCAACAAAAGTGGATGAACTGCTGACACAACAACTTGGATGGATCTCAAATGCATTATGCCCAAAATGTTACACACAGCATGATTCCTCTGCCATATCATTCTTAAAGACATCAAAATATAGGTAATGAGGAACTCACCATTGGTTCTTGGGGTTCAGAGGTAGGAGAAGATCCAATTACAAAGTGATAGCACAAGCAAAGTTTGGGGAGGTGATGAAGCTGTTTTGGATTTTAATTGTGATGGTGGTTATCTGAATCTATACATGTATTAAAATTTGTATACTTGAGTGCAAGTAATTTGGTGTAGAACTATACACCAAAAAGAGTAAAATTTCACTGTATTGTAAATTAAAAATATGTATATGTATGTATGTATGTA
>NW_005332887.1:0-210 GCF_000412655.1 Myotis brandtii | reverse complement strand
TCTCCAATCTGGGTCCCCTCGAAGGATGTCCTACTGCGGTTTACAGGGTTCGGGCCTAAACCGGCAGTTGGACATCCCTCTCGCAATCCGGACTGCTGGCTCCTAACCACTCACCTGCATGCCTGCCTGCCGGATTGCCCCTTACCACTCTGCCTGCTGGCCTGCTTGCCCCCAAATGCGCCCCCGCCAGCCTGATCACCCCCAACTGCC
>NW_005332886.1:0-226 GCF_000412655.1 Myotis brandtii | reverse complement strand
GATACAGAGGCAGAGTTGCCTCACACAGATTGTCAAAGTGCAGCGGGAAGGCCGGTGTGGGTTGGGGGACAGGAGGGAGCGGGGTAAGAGATCAACAGAAGGACTTGTATGCAAGCATATGAGCATAACCAATGGACATAAGACACTCGGGAGGGGGGTAGGAGAAGCCAGGGGATTGTCAAGGGCGGGGAAATATAAGGACACATATGTAATACCCTTTGTAATA
>NW_005332885.1:0-741 GCF_000412655.1 Myotis brandtii | reverse complement strand
TCCAACGCTCTATCCACTGAGCCAAACCAGCTAGGCTAGATGACTTTCTTGACTGCATCATCCCTCTTGGCATGAAACACCCTCCTTGTGTCCTTCCCAGCCTTAGCTTCTCCCCTATCATGGCCCATAGTAACCTTGTGAGTTCAGCAACTGTGTGTATCATCCTTGTAGCCCCCCGCCTAGCAGAGTGCTTTGCCCGCAGTAAATCTTTACTGAAGGAATAAGTACGTAATAAATGTGGTTTTTTAGTAATCAAATTTGATTATCTCTCTCTGCCCCAAGGCTACAGGAATGTGGGGTCACAGACAGGGAAAAAGAACAACAGGAAATGCCTTAACTCTCTAAAAGTCTGACCCTATATTTAAGAGAACAACACATTCTAGTGGGAAGGTGAGACCCACCCAGCTCCTCCTGCTCCAGGTGGAGCATTGCTCCCGGTGCCATCAAGATAATCTTGTTTTTTCCAATCTTCATAACAAGGCCGAAAGGGAAGTACTGAACCTCCTTCAAGGTGTGCCTGGCTGTCTCTTTAGACTGGGGGTGGAAGCTGTGATGAGCCATCGCTCCTGTGATTAGGACACATTTATATGGAAAAGAGATTATCTAGATGGGCCTGATCTCTCTAAGGAGCCTTTTAAAATCATGGGGCATTCTCTGCTGAGCAGCCGGGGAGATCAGAGAGATCTCATGTTTGAAGGACTCACGGCCACGCTATTGGTGGTTTGGAGATAGAGAGGCCAC
>NW_005332884.1:0-214 GCF_000412655.1 Myotis brandtii | reverse complement strand
CTAGAATATGAAATAATATAAAAGGAAACCAGCATTAGTGATGTAAAAGTACGTGACAACACATACACACACACTCACACACACACACACACACACACACACACACACACGCACACACACACACACACTCACACATTCTAAACTAAGTTACACATAATAAAATGTTGTATTGTTCTTCATTGGGGAATAGAGATTTCATCTGTCCATCAATTTT
>NW_005332883.1:0-210 GCF_000412655.1 Myotis brandtii | reverse complement strand
CTCTTATTCCCTAATTGCAGTCTTGTTGGAAGACTTTCAGCTCCTCAAGAATTGCATCGAAATCGGTGAGAATAGGGGTACATACATTTTTTCGATTAGTGTTTTGGGGTTCTTTGGATAAATGCCCAGAAGTGGAAATGCTTGGTTGCTTGGTCATAAGACAGTTCTACTTAAAAAAAAATATAGATATAGATATAGATATAGATATAG
>NW_005332882.1:0-227 GCF_000412655.1 Myotis brandtii | reverse complement strand
TGGGTTATTAGTAGTTCCTATTCTGACAGTAAAAAAATAAAAAATAAAAAAAATGTTCCCTTAAGACTGATGAAACTCACTCTGAGCCTGACATTATAGGACTGGCTTTCTCCCTTAAGTGACCCTGTCTGTCCTCTGGATGAAGTCAATCCTTAAGATTCAGGAGAGGAGCATGAAGAATTATAATTATATACACCACTGTATTTTCCCTGCAATAAAGATAGCTC
>NW_005332881.1:0-255 GCF_000412655.1 Myotis brandtii | reverse complement strand
AAACTGCACCATGGACCTGGCAAACCAACACTTGGCTGCCCCAAGTGGTACATAGGCCCTGCCACCACCCCGGAGCCACACCCCACGAAATCGCAGCCAACACTGCCAAGACCCCATGGCACAAAATGCGGCCCATAGCCCAGCCCAGAAATGGTGGCTGTGGGCACCGGGTAATGGTGTCACGTAGCAACACCCGACTTCCTCTCCCTAGTGACTAGCACTAGCCTCCTTGGAGTTTCTTCAGCCCAGGAACCC
>NW_005332880.1:0-529 GCF_000412655.1 Myotis brandtii | reverse complement strand
CTGTCACTCTCTCGTGCCCCCCTCCCCCCACAACAACCAGAACCCCACCGCAGCCCCAGGGATGCTTGAGAATAATGTTGCGAACACAAAGCACCTGGGAGGGGTTGAAGGTGGAGGCTGCGTGAGACAGGTCAACACTGTGGAGGCTCTGTGAGCGCCCTAAGTGCCTGGAGCATACAGGATGCGGAGCCAGTGAGAAGTTGGAGGGGGTACAGGGGCTGCAGAGTGTAACAGAGACACCCCCTCCCTTCCACACACATGTTGAGCAGGACTGATGGGCCAGGTTAGAGGTCAGGGGGCCTGGAAAACTGGCTGTGGAATTAACTAGCAGCCCACAACCCTCAACTCCGGGAAACCTCCTCCAAAATGTTGCAGACTCAGAGAGAAAAGCCACCTCCATTCTCTGCCAGGTGAGGTGCCGTAGGCCGGCGTGATCTGGGCAGCCAGATCTCCAGGGGAACTAGGAGAGACTGAAGGTTCAAGAGAAGGAACATAAAACTAAAAAAAAAAAAAGACCGTACCCTTTTAC
>NW_005332879.1:0-353 GCF_000412655.1 Myotis brandtii | reverse complement strand
AACTTGACAAGCTCAGGGAAGGCCTGCAGGGTAGTCTTGTAAAATCAGAGACCTATGGTAACTGTTAGGGTCACTGAAGGAGGAAGGCACAAAGCCAAAAGTGATAAGGGATTATAAATTTATTAGAGGCCTGGTGCACAGATTTGTGCACTAGTGGGGTTCCTCAGGTAGCCTGTGGGGATGGGGCTGAAACCAGCAGTCCAACGCCGTCTGCCACTCCTGCTCATCCTGGCCCTGCTGCACCTGCTGCCGTCCCCCTGCGGTCTCCGGGATGCAGCAGCCAGCCATGAGCCCTGCGTCTGGCTCCTATCGGTCAGCTGAGTAGCACTCCCACTGTGGGAGCGCACTGACCA
>NW_005332878.1:0-234 GCF_000412655.1 Myotis brandtii | reverse complement strand
GTGGCAGAGATGCAAAAGACTGAGCCCAATTGTGCTTAAGCCTTTAGTCATGTTGTGTTTCCTGTAGTAACAAATTACTGCAAATTTGGAGGCTTAAAACAAATTTATCTGGAGATCAGAATCCAAAATGGGTTTCACTGGGACAAGATAAAGGTGTAGACAGTGCCGTGCTCGCTCCAGAGGCTCTAGGAGAGAACTGTTTTCTTGCCTTGTGGCCCTTTCCAATTTCCAGTC
>NW_005332877.1:0-507 GCF_000412655.1 Myotis brandtii | reverse complement strand
CACATGCCACAGTTCTGCCAGGTGTTCCCACCTGCTGCTGGCACCAGCCCCACTCTCACCTACTGCCGGTGCTGCAGCTGCCACTCTCACTTGCTACCAGCGCCGGGTACCAGCCCTAATTGCTCGGTGCCGTCAGCAGGTGCTGGTGGCATCTGCTAGCCCCGATGGCCCTTCAGGGATTCTCCACCTCCCCCTGCTCCTGAGGGGCAATCAGTGCTGACAGCCACCACTCACACCCACTGCTGGCACTGGCCCCGCTCGCACCTACAGCCAGCACTGGAGCCACCGCTTGCACCTGCTGCTGGTTCCCGACACCGTTTCTGATTGCTAGTCACTGCCAGCAGGTGTGAGCAGTGGCTGCTGGTCCTGATTGACCCTGAGGGCTTCTCCACCTCCCCCTGATCCTGAGGGGAGATCAGGGCAGCAGCTGCTGCTCGAACCTGCTGATGGTGCCAGCCCTGCTTGCACCTACTGCTGGTTTTGGCCCCACTTGCTCCACACTGTCAG
>NW_005332876.1:0-236 GCF_000412655.1 Myotis brandtii | reverse complement strand
TGGCGCTTATGGCTCAAAGTGCCAGGAGGAGGCGGAGCATCTCGAACCTGCAAACCTGGCGACTGCACACCAAGCCTTGGGGCACACCACACAGGTGGTGCCTGTGGGTGAAAGGGGGAGAGGGAGCTGGGGAGCGGAGCTGGGAGGGGCCTAGAATCTTTGGGAGCAGCCTGCCTGCCGAGGTTGCTGTGACCCACATGCTTGGGCTTGGTCAAAGCCCCTGGTCAGCTCTGCCG
>NW_005332875.1:0-256 GCF_000412655.1 Myotis brandtii | reverse complement strand
CCCACAGCCCCTCCCCATGGTCGGCTCCACCCCCAATTGGCCCTCCCACCCCAATCAGGGGTGAGGCCTGCCAGCCAATTGCCCTTGGCCCCTTCCCCCAGCGGGTCTGGCCCTGACTGGGCCCTGATCAGGGTGGGCTGGCTGGCCAACCTCCTGCCTTCTCCTCCTCCCAACAGTTCTGGCCCTGATCTGCCCCGATTGGGGCTGGGCCGGCAGGCACCCACCTGTGCACAAATTCATGCACTGGGCCTCTAGT
>NW_005332874.1:0-344 GCF_000412655.1 Myotis brandtii | reverse complement strand
ACACACACATGCGCACACACACACACACACACACACAAGCCCTTTTTATACCTCTGTGGGTTCCTGCTGTCCTTCTTAGTGTACACACATTCCTTTTCAGACCATTTTGTGTCCTATGTATAAAAGCTATACATGTATTTTGAGTCTGCCCTGTCCACCTAATGTATCACATACAGGTGTTTGTGTAAATACTGCTTGGCAGCCCCGGCTATTTTAAAAGAGAACAAGCAGACAAGGCAATGCCTTCGTTCCAAACGGTTCTTAGACGGTAATTCCAGGCAGCACGGCTGAGGGTGGGGGGGAGAGAGAGAGAGAAGCCAGGCAGGGCCAGTTCTGCGAAGCTG
>NW_005332873.1:0-293 GCF_000412655.1 Myotis brandtii | reverse complement strand
AATCGAACCTGGGACACTTCAGTCCACAGGCCAACGCCGTATCCACTGAGCCAAACCGGCTAGGGCCATTCAGTTAATTTAATTTTAAAATAATTTTGTCAAATCATCTCCTTTCTAGTAATTTCATATAACTCTGCTTTTGGTTTAGGTTTTTTTCTTTTTTAAACCCCAACTTGGGCTGCCTAATACACTGAAGTTTCAAAGCTATCCAAGAGGAGTCAAGAAAAGGCTACCTAGCAGTGGTCGGCGAACTGCAGCTCGTGAGCCGCATGCGGCTCTTTGGCCCCTTGAGT
>NW_005332872.1:0-497 GCF_000412655.1 Myotis brandtii | reverse complement strand
CAAGGTTGAGAACCACTGATCTAACCTGTTAACTCCAGTGTCGTCAGGGGTCCCAGCAGGAGATGTAAGTTAGGATAATTTGCGTTAAGGTTAATAGAGGCAGGGACTAGCGTGTTTGTGAAGGTGGGCAGGGAAATGGGGAGGGGAGGTTAGCATCCCAGGGCTGGTCACAGCAGGACCTGTGTCCATCTCCCGGCCTGAAGAGGGGAAGGGGGACCGGTATTTTGAAAGGTGTGGATAGGGCGCCCGAGGATCCAAGGCCTTTGGTCAAGGGGTGCAGCCCCGGTTTCCAATCAGGGGGTCGGGGTGGGAGGAGACATACCCTGGCCTCCCTCTCTTCCTCGCTCCAAGCATCTGCTGGTGCGTGCTGCTGGGCAAACCCTGCTGGAGGAGAGAACCAGAGACCCATCTGTGTGGTCCGGCGGGGGTGCCGTGAACTTGAGCACATTCTTTCTCATGTGCAAGTTATTTCAGTCTCAGAGCCTATGGCGTCCCAG
>NW_005332871.1:0-314 GCF_000412655.1 Myotis brandtii | reverse complement strand
ATCCAATAAAAAAATGGCAAAGGACCTAAATAGACACATTTTGAGAGAGGACATAAGGAAGGCCAAGAGACATATGAAAACATGCTCGAAGTCACTAATCATCCCAGAGATGCAAATCAATACAACAATGAGGTGTCATCTCACACCTGTCAGAATGGCCATCATCAACAAATCAACAAGTGACAAGTGCTGGCAAGGATGCAGAGAAAAAGGAGCCCTCATGCACTGCTGGTGGTAGTGAGACTGGTGCAGCCACCATGGAAAATAGTATGGCGTATCCTCAAAAAATTAAAAATGGAACTCCCCTTTGACCC
>NW_005332870.1:0-259 GCF_000412655.1 Myotis brandtii | reverse complement strand
GCTCATTAATATACTAGAAGCCCGGTGCATGAAATTCGTACATGGGTAGGGTACCTAGCCCGGGCCAGCGATCAGGGCCGATTTGGGGCCTCTTGGCTGCTGGCCGGGGCCTTCCCTCCCCTAGCTGCCAGTTGCCGGCCGGGGTCTCCCTTCATTCTGCACCACCCCCTGGTGGTCAGCCCATGTTATAATGAGCGGTTGAACTCCCGGTTGGTTGAACTCACAAGGGGAAAATTTGCATATTAGCCTTTTATTATAT
>NW_005332869.1:0-774 GCF_000412655.1 Myotis brandtii | reverse complement strand
TCTGCCAATGAGGAAAGCAACACTCTTACATATTAGGCCATTTCAGGAACATCACAGTTAATTAGGGGGGAACGGGGAGGAGGAGCAAATGCCCGTCACTCTAAGTTTCCGTGTGCAGTTCACTTTCCTTATTTCCTTCTCATTTCTGTAGTTTGCTATGTGCTGCTCTGTAACAAACTGTCCCAAACCTCCATGGGAGCAGCTTAAAACAATAATAAAGATTTCTATCGCCCAGTTTCTTTGGGTTAGGAATTCAGAAGCGTGGCTTGGTGGTTCTGCCTTAGGATCGCACATGAGACTGTGGCTGGCTGGCCACTGCAGGCCTCTGCAGCCGGCTGGCGCCACAGGTGGCTCGCTCGCAGGGCTCCTGAATTCGTGCTGAACACGACAGCAGTCACTCACCACACACACCTTCCCACAGGGCAGTTTGAGGGTCCTTACAACTCAGTGATCAAAGAAAGAGCGAGCAAGGAGGAAGCCACGGTGTCTTGTCTGAGCCAGCCTCCGTCATTCTGTAGCAGCCCATTGGTTACACGGTCAACACCATTGCGTGGGGGAGAGGACCACACGGTGAACGCCGCGAGGTGGGGAGCACTGGTGTAGCCCATGGGCTGCCGGTCACGTTTGGCCAGCACCTGAGTTGAGGCTCGTTGTTTTTGCCCAGACTAAAACGATACCTTCTGAATGACTCTCCTCTATCTAATTTCCTTCTCTTTTGAGTACAAATCCCATGGAACTGCCTGATGAGTCTTGGTAAAATGTGACTCTGATGAT
>NW_005332868.1:0-217 GCF_000412655.1 Myotis brandtii | reverse complement strand
GGGGCCGGCCCCTGGCGTCTCTGCTCCCCCTTCTCTGGCGGGAGCAGGTCGTTCCTGACGGGCAGAATCGGTCCACCTGCCGGAACCACGCTCCGCAAACCCCACGAATCCCATAAATAACGTGAAGCCTGCGGTGAGCGGACGGAGGCCAGCACAGCCGGGAGGACAGCCCTCTTCAGCGCCCGCGCCTCCCAGGAGCGCACGGACCTCCGACGGG
>NW_005332867.1:0-320 GCF_000412655.1 Myotis brandtii | reverse complement strand
ACCATTGCTTTTACTGGTAA
The DNA here is from genome assembly GCF_000412655.1 of Myotis brandtii. NCBI lineage: Eukaryota > Metazoa > Chordata > Mammalia > Chiroptera > Vespertilionidae > Myotis > Myotis brandtii. The sequence goes on along the minus strand of NW_005332867.1, from coordinate 300 downwards.
TTTTTGTTTGTTTGTTTGTTTGTTTTTTGGTTTGAGTTTTTTTAATATATTTTTATCGATTTCAGAAAGACGAAGGGAGAGGAAGAGAGAGAAACATCAATGATGAGAGAGAATTATTGATTGGCTGTCTCTTGCATGCCCCCTACTGGGCATGGAGCCCACAACTAGGACATGTGCCCTGACCTGGTTCATAGGTCAAAGCTCAACCACTGAGCAACACCCGCCAAGCTCACCAATGCCTTTTGAGTATCTTCACCACTATCTGGCCCCAGTCACCTTCATCCCTTACCCATTGTTTAG